>NC_133332.1:4312186-4355109 GCF_042186555.1 Aquarana catesbeiana
GTGCCGCACAGGGTGATTGGGGTGTGCCCAGGCACACCTGGCACACCCCCTGCACACACGCCTATGGTTCCTACCCATGTACAATGTGTGCTGCTTTACTAAGCAATGTGCCGATTTTAACTCTTTGCTTTGCTGGGAGAAAAAAAAACAGCACATGGCTGCTGTGTGTGGAGAGAGAACCAACACAGGGCTCTCTTCTGTCATTCGCTCAGCCCGATAAGCGGGTCCCGGCCATAAATCATTGGTCGGGGACCAGGACCGGGACAAGGGGTGGGCAGGAAGGGCACTGTGGTATCATGTAAGGTGGGGGGGGGGCAAGGGAGAATAAGGGGAGGGGATTTGTGTTGGAAGGGGGAATTAGTGGGGCGGCAGGGGGTAAGTATTGTTCTAGAAGGGGCATTGGGGGGTGGTAAGACTGGTGATTTAGGGGTTTTGTGTTTGGAGGGGGGATAGGGGAAGAAGATTTGTGCTAGAAGGGGGGGGGGTTGGGGGAAATTTTCTGCTGGGGGGGATTTAAAGTGTGGGGGGGGATGTGTACTAGGAGGGGAGTGTTTAGGGGTAGCGGATTTGTGCTAGGAGGGGTGAATTTTTTTGGGGGGGTTGGCCTCTGAGCTTTGGGGGGGCACAGATTTGTACTGAGAGCAGAGATTTCAGCAGGGGGGTAGATTTGTACTGGAAGGAGGGGGAATTTATGTTTAGGGGGTAAGCATGGAGGTGCAGTTTGGCATTTTTGCCCTGGCCTCTAGATGACCTTATGCCGGCACTATTGGGACCCACTGATTGGCTTGCGCTGCAGCGAATGACGGCACAGCCTCCCGCATGCGCGAGTGGTCCTGGAAGCTGCGACATTCAGGTATGTGATTGCGCCTGGGTCGGCAATCGATTAAAAAGCAAATCAAAATGCGCTTGTTTTTGCGACAACTGGTCCTCCCCCACAGACGACCGCCGTCTTCCAATCGCTCTCTGATCCATTTCCTTATACATTAGACATGTGCAGTTCGTTTGGTTCCGAATTCGTTTTTTAAAGAATTTTGACAAATTCGTTAATTCCGAAATTTCCGAATTTCTGAATTTTTCAATTTCCGAAATTTCGAATTTTTGAATTTTTGAATTTCCGAATTTTTGAATTTTCGAATTTTCGAATTTCCAAATTTTTGAATTTTTGAATTTTTGAATTTTCGAATTTCCAAATTTTTGAATTTTCGAATTTCCAAATTTTCCAATTTTTGAATTATGAATTTCCAAATTTTCGAATTTTCGAATTTCCGAATTTCTGAATTTTTGAATTTTCGAATTTTCGAATTTCCGAAAAAAGCAAAAAAACAAATGAAACGAAAACAAATGAACACATTTTTTTGTCAGTGCACATGTCTATTATACATCTTGTTGTTCATGTGGATAAAAACACTCTGGTGGCGCCCCCCCCCCCGCGCCTTAAAACGACTCCGTGGCAAATCCCATTCACATAAAACGAGCGATGAGGGCGCCTCTCATCGCGTCGCAGCGTCTGTTTAACCACTTGCCGACCAGCCCGTTTCTGGGACGTTTTGTTTTTTCGCGTTTAAATCAGTATTTTTTCTGCTAGAAAATGACTTAGAACCCCCAAACTTTATATGTATTTTTTAGCAGAGACCCTAGAGAATAAAATGGCGATCGTTACAATATTTTATGTCATGCGCAGCGGTCTTTCAAACTGAATTTTCTTGGAAAAAAAAACACTTTAATGAATTAAAAAAACAAAACAGTACAGTTAGCCCATTTTTTTTTTTTTTTTTTAGTATAATGTGAATGATGACGTTACGCCGAGTAAATAGATACCTAACATGTCACGCTTTAAAATTGCGCACGCTCGTGGAATGACGACGACGGTATTTAAAAATCTCTATAGGCGACGCTTTAAAAAAGTTCATAGGTTCTAGTTCTATTATGATTGCTCTCACTATAACGATCGCGGTGATACCTCACATGTGGTATGATCTGAACGCCGTTTACATATGGGGACGTGAATTACGTATGCGTTCGCTTCTGAGCGCGAGCACGGTGGACTTTATGGAGATCTCATGTAATAGAAATAAGAGATGACAGGTCCTCTTTATGGAGATCTCATGTAATAGAAATAAGAGATGACAGGTCCTCTTTATGGAGATCTCATGTAATAGAAATAAGAGATGACAGGTCCTCTTTATGTAGAGATCTCATGTAATAGAAATAAGAGATGACAGGTCCTCTTTATGGAGATCTCATGTAATAGAAATAAGAGATGACAGGTCCTCTTTATGGAGATCTCATATAATAGAAATAAGAGATGACAGGTCCTCTTTATGGAGATCTCATGTAATAGAAATAAGAGATGACAGGTCCTCTTTATGGAGAGATCTCATGTAATAGAAATAAGAGATGACAGGTCCTCTTTATGGAGATCTCATATAATAGAAATAAGAGATGACAGGTCCTCTTTATGGAGAGATCTCATGTAATAGAAATAAGAGATGACAGGTCCTCTTTATGGAGATCTCATATAATAGAAATAAGAGATGACAGGTCCTCTTTATAGAGAGATCTCATGTAATAGAAATAAGAGATGACAGGTCCTCTTTATGGAGAGATCTCATGTAATAGAAATAAGAGATGACAGGTCCTCTTTATGGAGAGATCTCATGTAATAGAAATAAGAGATGACAGGTCCTCTTTATGGAGATCATGTAATAGAAATAAGAGATGACAGGTCCTCTTTATGGGGAGATCTCATGTAATAGAAATAAGAGATGACAGGTCCTCTTTATGGAGATCTCATGTAATAGAAATAAGAGGTGACAGGTCCTCTTTATGGAGAGATCTCATGTAATAGAAATAAGAGATGACAGGTCCTCTTTATGGAGATCTCATGTAATAGAAATAAGAGATGACAGGTCCTCTTTATGGGGAGATCTCATATAATAGAAATAAGAGATGACAGGTCCTCTTTATGGAGATCTCATGTAATAGAAATAAGAGGTGACAGGTCCTCTTTATGGAGATCATATAATAGAAATAAGAGATGACAGCTCCTCTTTATGGGGAGATCTCATGTAATAGAAATAAGAGATGACAGGTCCTCTTTATGGAGATCTCATGTAATAGAAATAAGAGGTGACAGGTCCTCTTTATGGAGAGATCTCATGTAATAGAAATAAGAGATGACAGGTCCTCTTTATGGAGAGATCTCATGTAATAGAAATAAGAGATGACAGGTCCTCTTTATGGAGATCTCATGTAATAGAAATAAGAGGTGACAGGTCCTCTTTATGGAGAGATCTCATGTAATAGAAATAAGAGATGACAGGTCCTCTTTATGGGGAGATCTCATGTAATAGAAATAAGAGATGACAGGTCCTCTTTATGGAGATCTCATGTAATAGAAATAAGAGATGACAGGTCCTCTTTATGGAGATCATATAATAGAAATAAGAGATGACAGCTCCTCTTTATGGAGATCTCATGTAATAAGAGATGACAGGTCCTCTTTATGGAGATCCCATGTAATAGAAATAAGAGATGACAGGTCCTCTTTATGGAGATCCCATGTAATAGAAATAAGGGATGACAGGTCCTCTTTATGGAGATCTCATGTAATAGAAATAAGAGATGACAGGTCCTCTTTATGGAGAGATCTCATGTAATAGAAATAAGAGATGACAGGTCCTCTTTATGGAGAGATCTCATGTAATAGAAATAAGAGATGACAGGTCCTCTTTATGGAGATCTCATATAATAGAAATAAGAGATGACAGGTCCTCTTTATGGAGAGATCATGTAATAGAAATAAGAGGTGACAGGTCCTCTTTATGGAGAGATCTCATGTAATAGAAATAAGAGATGACAGGTCCTCTTTATGGAGATCTCATGTAATAGAAATAAGAGGTGACAGGTCCTCTTTATGGAGAGATCTCATGTAATAGAAATAAGAGATGACAGGTCCTCTTTATGGAGATCTCATGTAATAGAAATAAGAGATGACAGGTCCTCGTTATGGAGAGATCTGGGGTCAAAAAGACCCCAAATCTCTCATCTACCTTTAGAAACAAGACATTAAGAAAAAAATATATATAGTTTTGGCCTGAGAACCGAAAGTGATGTCAGAGGTCGTTTCAGTCCTCCAAGGGCATAGAGCCGGGGGGGGGGGAGGGCATCTTGCCCCCACTCGACGTCCTGCCCAGCCATCAGAGGGATCGGATTGCTTCCAGGTTTACCGGCGGTCCCAGGAAGAGTGGCACCTCTCCTGCTGCCTCTAACAGTGATCTTGCGTTGAATCTGCGGTGAAGCTGCTGCCATAACAACGGTATTTAGTGTCAAAGTAATGACGTATATATACTGTGGGCGGTCGGCGAGTGGTTTTGATGAGAAAAGCGAGTAAAACGCACTCACATATAGTAAAAACACATAAGCATGTAGTTACAACAGGGGAACACTGGTTTGCGTTCCAATAAGCGGAATTGACGCGTGTCCCGGAAGTCCCAACCTACGCGTTTCGTCAGCAAATGCCTGATGTCGTTAAAGCGGAGTTCCACCCAAAAATGGAACTTCCGCTTTTCGGAATCCTCCCCCCCTCTCCGGTGTCACATTTGGCACCTTTCGGGGGGGGGGGGGGGGGGAGGGGAGAGCATATACCTGTATAATCCAGGTATTTGCTCCCACTTCCGGGCATAGATATCTGCGGGTACCCGCGGTGATCTACGTCATATCCGGCGCCTCCTCCATCCCCCCCCACTGTCTTCTGGGAGACGCACAGGTCCCAGAAGACCGCAGGGACCTGTGGGATCGCACAGCGTGACTTGCCTATGCAAAGTAGGGAACCAGGCTGTGAAGCCGAAGATGGCGGCGCCTCCACCCGAGAGGCGAGGGACAGATCGGCTTCGGGTGCCGACATCGCGGGCGCCCTGGGGCAGGTAAGTGTCCATATTTTAAAAGTCAGCAGCTGCAGTATTTGTAGCTGATGACTTAAAAATAAAAAATTCGGCAGGACCTCCGCTTTAATGGGTCTCTGTGGTCCTCTATGCAGTGCAGGCAGATCATGGCTGGTGGGCGGGGGCTGTACACAGCTTCCTGATAACATCACAGTGCCCGGCCTCAGTGCCCCCCTCAGGAAAACCCTCAGCCCTGATGCAAGCAGTGGGAGGAGTCACGCAAATATCAAAATGTCTTGATGGGTGGAGTCAGTCCGGAGGAGTGGGTGTTTCCGAGGCAGGCTTAATTTGCATATGTACCGCCCACATGTGATGCCGGAGCCTTCATGATTTAAAGAACCGCAATCCAATGAATGAAAGGGGCGGGGCCAGGGCCAATCAGGCTGGGTGAAGAGCTGGACGTCCTCCAGCCAGGAAATGAGGGCGGGGCTTTATCTGACTTGCTGCAGCTTTTAATGCACATGGTGAGAAGCTCACAGTGTGCAGTGAAATCAGAGGAAGACGTTTCAGTCCAGGGGGAGGAGCCGGTACACCTATAGAAGACTGAAGGGGGGTCGGGGGTCGGATGTAATATACATTGTATCCTATATTTCACCTTCCGGATTGTTCTAGAAGGAGGAAGATGACTGAAATCTCAGATTTGTGATGAAAACCGTCATTTTCTTCTCTAATCAGAAATGCGAATCGCACTTAAGCGCAATTTCCTGGCGCTCGCCCTGCGTCGGCGGCAATGCGAGGAGATGGGATTATGGGTGAGATGGAAATAAACATTCGGCGGCGATGTCCCCCCAGAAGAGGGAGAAGAAGGCGAGGAATAATGAGATGTGTTTCCACGCTCCAGTCCCGGGCGGGCGGCGGAGGGGGGAGGGGCCAGGCTGCGGGTGACATATGGCTCCTCCATCAGATCCAGAACACATTCCAGGCTGAGAAGCGGTAAGAGGCGCTTTTCAATTACATGAAATGTGTCTGAGTGCAAATGAGTCCTGAGCCCCCCGCCAAGAGCGCCGCGCGTTCCCCCACCCCTCCCCCGCACCGCGATATACACCGCGTTCCCAGGATCCCACCTTATTATACAATCCGAGCCGAACAAATCTGAGCGCAGCCGTCATTTATACCCCCGATAATCGCCGGACCGCCGCATCATACTCATCCCGACTTCTACTGCAACCTGCTGATTAATGAACCCGAGAAATCTCCCCCCCTCCCCCGTAACCTATATATACACAGGAGTGACATCACCGCTCTCCAGATATAAGATATATTATACAGAAGTGACATCACCACTCTCCAGATATAAGATATATTATACAGGAGTGACATCACCACTCTCCAGATATAAGATATATTATACAGGAGTGACATCACCGCTCTCCAGATATAAGATATATTATACAGGAGTGACATCACCACTCTC
This sequence comes from Aquarana catesbeiana, assembly GCF_042186555.1. Lineage (NCBI taxonomy): Eukaryota > Metazoa > Chordata > Amphibia > Anura > Ranidae > Aquarana > Aquarana catesbeiana. The sequence goes on from NC_133332.1 coordinate 4,318,544, forward strand.
CAGATATAAGATATATTATACAGGAGTGACATCACCACTCTCCAGATATAAGATATATTATACAGGAGTGACATCACCGCTCTCCAGATATAAGATATATTATACAGGAGTGACATCACCACTCTCCAGATATAAGATATATTATACAGGAGTGACATCACCACTCTCCAGATATAAGATATATTATACAGGAGTGACATCACCACTCTCCAGATATAAGATATATTATACAGGAGTGACATCACCGCTCTCCAGATATAAGATATATTATACAGGAGTGACATCACCGCTCTCCAGATATAAGATATATTATACAGGAGTGACATCACTGCTCTCCAGATATAAGATATATTATACAGGAGTGACATCACCGATCTCCAGATATAAGATATATTATACAGAAGTGACATCACCGCTCTCCAGATATAAGATATATTATACAGGAGTGACATCACCGCTCTCAAGATATAAGATATATTATACAGAGTGACATCACCGCTCTCCAGATATAAGATATATTATACAGAGTGACATCACCGCTCTCCAGATATAAGATATATTATACAGGAGTGACATCACCGATCTCCAGATATAAGATATATTATACAGGAGTGACATCACCGATCTCCAGATATAAGATATATTATACAGGAGTGACATCACTGCTCTCCAGATATAAGATATATTATACAGGAGTGACATCACCGATCTCCAGATATAAGATATATTATACAGGAGTGACATCACCGCTCTCCAGATATAAGATATATTATACAGAGTGACATCACCGCACTCCAGATATAAGATATATTATACAGAAGTGACATCACCGCTCTCCAGATATATTATACAGGAGTGACATCACCGCTCTCCAGATATAAGATATATTATACAGGAGTGACATCACCGCTCTCAAGATATAAGATATATTATACAGGAGTGACATCACCGCTCTCCAGATATAAGATATATTATACAGGAGTGACATCACCGCACTCCAGATATAAGATATATTATACAGAAGTGACATCACCGCTCTCCAGATATATTATACAGGAGTGACATCACCGCTCTCCAGATATAAGATATATTATACAGGAGTGACATCACCGCTCTCCAGATATAAGATATATTATACAGAGTGACATCACCGCTCTCCTGATATAAGATATATTATACAGAAGTGACATCACCGCTCTCTATTATAATGCAGATAATAGATTCTGTTACATTATATGATGACATCACACGATTCACTGATACATTGTATATTTCTGATGGTTCATTCTGTGGTTATTTTATGGCCATTTCCCCCTCCCGCCGGTACGGCTCCTGTGCACACCCCCCCAAACTGAACGCATTATATCAGAGTGCGCGGTGCGCCTTGACCCGCCGCGGCGTCCTGCCGGGAGACATGACTCATATTTGTGGCCCGGCTTGACCGGGGCAATACAGACAAATTAGGTTTATCCCCCCCCCCCCCCCCCCCCCGGGGTGTGATTATTGATCCCATCTGTGGTGACACCGGAGTCGGGTTGGAGGAATTGGAACAGATTGGTACAACATGTTTCCTCGTCTGGCGGACACGCGATACGCCGCGCATCGGACGGCACAAATATTCCTATATCTTATCATGAATAATGGATGAGTCCTGCCTGAGAAATGATTAAAGGAGATTTCCTAACCTCCCCTCCCCCACACACACTCCTGGGACCCGCACTCCGAGTCTCCTTTTCTGCAGGAGAAATGACCCTTAAAAGGGATGTCCACCATGTTTAGTCATTGATTAGATGAACATTTAATATTGTTATCAATGGGTGTATTGATTGTCTGTACATATTACATATGCAGCCTCTGTTTCCTGCACTGCTACCCATACTGCACCTTCCATATGTACCACCATTATGGTCCCGGATCCCAGGACACTATTAACCCGCCCACTCTCCACCTAGCATTGGCACACCCTACCGGTTGGTCCAGCCAAGACCCCACCTATAGATATGGAGGGACCGTCTGCCATGCCCAATTTAATAGTTGGTCCCACCTTGACTCCACCTCTACCGCCTACCACGCCTACCTTATGGTTTAGTCCCTCCTAGACCTCACCTCTAAATATCTTGAGACCCCTCCCATCACACCCATGTTATGGGTTGCCCCTGCCCTGACCCCAACTCTATAAATACAGGGAGTGCCCATCACACCCACTTTATGGTTTAGTCCCTCATAGACCTCACCTCTAAATATGTTGAGACACCTCTCATCACACCCATGTTACAGGTTGTCCCACCCTGACCCCAAATCTAAAAATACAGAGAGTGCACATCATGTCCACTTTATAGCTTGGTCCCACCCAGACCCTCACCTCTTAATATGCAAGGGTCAGTCACCATGCCTACTTTACGGGTAGGTCCAGTCCAGACGCCACCTGTAAATATGGAGGGACCTTCCACCATGTCTACTTTATGGTTTAGTCCCTCCTAGACCTCACCTCTAAATATGTTGAGACCCCTCTCATCACACCCATGTTATGGGTTGTCCCGCCCTGACCACAACTCTAAAAATACAGGGAGTGCACATCATGTCCACTTTATAGGTTGGTCCCACCCAGAACCCCACCTTTAAATATGCAGGAATCACTCACCATGCCCACTTTACAGGTTGGTCCAGCTAAGACCCCACCTGTAAATATGGAGGGACCATCCACCATGTACACTTTATGAGTTGGTCCCACCTTGACTCCACCTCTAAAAATGCAGGAATTGCCCATCACGCCGACTTTATGGTTTAGTCCCTCCTAGACCTCACCTCTAAATATCTTGAGACCCCTCCCATCACACCTATGTTACGGGTCATCCCGCCATGACCCCAACTCTAAAAATATAGGGCAGGCAAATCATGTCCACTTTATAGGTTGGTCCCACCCAGACCCCACCTTTAAATATGCAGGGATCACTCACCATGCCCACTTTACGTGTTGGTCCAGCCAAGACCCCACCTGTAAATATGGAGGAACCCTCCACCATGTCCACTTTATGAGTTGGTCCCACCTTGACTCCACCTCTAAAAATGCAGGGACTGCCCATCACGCCCACTTTATGGTTTAGTCCCTCCTAGACCTCACCTCTAAATATCTTGAGACCCCTCCCATCACCACCCATGTTACGGGTTGTCCCGCCCTGACCCCAACTCTAAAAATACAGGGATTTCACATCATGTCCACTTTATAGGTTGGTCCCACCCAGACCCCCACCTCTAAATATGCAAGGATCACTCACCATGCCCACTTTACAGGTCGGTCCAGTCAAGACTCCACCTGTAAATATAGAGAGACTGTCCACCATGTCCACTTTATGAGTTGGTTCCGCCTTGACTCCACTTCTAAAAATGCAGGGACTGCCCATCACGCCCACTTTATGGTTTAGTCCCTTCTAGACCTCTAAATATGCTGAGACCCCTCCCATTAAACCCATGTTACGGGTTGTCCCACCTTGACTCCAACTCTAAATATGCAGCGATCACTGACCATGTCCCTTTTACGGGTTGGTCCTGCCAAGACCCCCACCTCTAAATATGTAGGGACCCCTATCATACCCACTTTAGAAGTTGGTCCCCCACCTAGACCCCACATTTAGAAATTGCAGGGACCAATCATTACACCCACTTTATGGATTGGTACCACCCAGACCCCACCTCAAACTATGTAAGGACTGCTTATCATGCCAACTTTATGGGTTCGTCCCACACATACCCCTCCTCTAAATATGTAGGGACTGCATTGCACTCACTTTACTGGTTGGTCCTGCCCAGACCCCACCCCTAAAAATGCAGAAAGCACTCATCACATATACTTTATGGGTTGGCCCCACCCAGACCCCACCTCTAAAAATGCAGGGACTCTCCATCATGCCTACTTTACAGGCTGGCCCTGCCTAGAACCCACCTGTAAATACAGTTTCTCACAAAAGTAAGTACACCCCTCAGTGACATTTGTGTAAATCTTTTCTTCTCTCTTTTCATGTGACAACACTGAAGAAATGACACTTGTCTACAATGTAAAGTAGTGAGTGTACAGCTTGTATAACAGTGTAAATTTGCTGTCCCCTCAAAATAACTCAACACACAGCCATTAATGTCTAAACCGCTGGCAACAAAAGTCAGTACACCCCTAAGTGAAAATCTCCAAATTGGGCCCAATTAGCCATTTTCCCTCCCCGGTGTCATGTGACTCGTTAGTGTTACAAGGTCTCAGGTGTGAATGGGGAGCAGGTGTGTTAAATTGGTGTTTTCGCTCTCTCTGCACAACTGTATTCACACCAAGTCACGCAAATATGTGACCGCTCAGCGGCAAGGCTCACCCACCAAGAGGCCGCATATTTGCATGCGGCCAGTGCCAAGGGGTTAAATATGCAGTGACCCCTACCACACCCAGTTTACAGGTTGGCCTCACCCGGACACCGCCTATTAAAATGCAGGGACTGCTCCTCACACCCCATTCTAGACTTTGCCCTAACCAGACTCTGCCTGTAAATATACAGGGACTGTCCATCACGCCTAGTTTATAGGTTGGCTCCACCCAGAACCTACCTGTAAATAAGCAGAGACAACCCACCTTTCCAAATTTACAGTTTGGACTTGCTTAGGCCCCACCTCTTAAAATGCGGGGTCCACCACCCCCCTTCATACCCACTTTACAGGCTGGTTCTGCTCAGATCCAGGGAACGCCCATCATGCCCACTTCATGGGTCAGTCCCACAAAGACCTTGCCCTCTAAATATGCAGGAACCGCCCATCACACCCGCTTGATGGGTAAGTCTCACCCAGACCCCCTCATTTAAATATGTAGAGACCACTCACTGGCCGGCCCGATCCCGGGAATTAATGCTTTTCTGAGTAACTCCAATATGTTTGATCCGGGGACATAGCCCTGGACACGGCATTAATGGTTCACAGGGCCAAGATGAGGGACTATCCAGGCAAATCCGGGACAATTGGCAGGTCTTCTCATGATGTAGGTCTAGGGGTCAGCAGACCGACTGATCCAATTCGCTCTGTGTATGGCTGACATGTTAAGAGAACCTGCCATCACATATATATTTCCCATGGTAAGTGCATAATGCTGAGTATAATGTCAATGTGACCCTTCCAGGTATTCATTCCCTCTCACAGAGATCATAGGACCCCCCCGACAATGCCTTCATCTGCTTTCCTCTCCAGAAGGAAGGTGACATTTTGGTCCAGGTATCCTCCAGGGTCACCGTCTACATCCTGGACTGAGATGCTAGCTCAGAGATGACACAAGCAAATGCTGCAGCCTCTTACCTTGCTACAAAGTTACAATGTACAGTCTAATCACTGGGGGGAGGGGAGACTGATTAAATACTGCCTGCAGCAGACTGCACCATTTCAGCCTAGGCAAAGTCACGACTGGAGCTCGAGGATGGAGTTTTAATGATAAAAGGTACGTAAAGGTCAAGTGAATAAGCCAGGTGACGTCAGTGGTTGGTGAGGACACCAAGTGGGTACAACAAGCACCCGTTGCATCCTTTGGAACCATCAACAGCCATAAGCTATCACATTTGCCCATGCCGAATGCCATAAATGTTCAGACCAAACATTGAGTTCATCCCTAGTTCTCAAAATTACTTTTAAACTTCTTGATCTTAGCTTCATATTGAACATACTGCCCCCCCCCCCCCCCCCCCCCCCAACCTTATTCACAACCCTCATCTACCGTATTTAAAAGTTTTAGCCATGTAGGAGAACAAAAACCAAAAGTTTTTCCTGGAAAATCTTGCTGATATATTTCATTTCTAGGTGATAGAAGGGTCCGCAAGGGGTGGCAGAGTTCCATCAGCTCTACCGATCCAATGGGGTCAGGGGCCCCAAACATGAGCTGTACAATGTGCAATCCTAACAACCACATTCTGCAATACAAAGAGAGACATATGTATTGCACTGTACAATGCACACCAAGGGTCTGACTTCAGGAAAAGTCAGCATTTTGGGGTGGTCACCAGGGTTGGAGATTATGGGACAGGGAGGGAAGGAAGAAAGGTTGAGGAAGCAGACTGAGGGAAGGGAAAGGAAAGGAAGAGAGAAGAAACTAGGGAAGGAAGGAAAGAAATGAAGGAGAAAGGAAAAGGGAAAAGAAAGTAGATAAGGGAGTTGGGAAGGAAGGAAGAAAAAAAAAATTAGGAAGGGAAGGAAAGGAAGAAAGGAAAGAGGAATGGAAGAAGGAAAGGAAAGGGTAAAGGAAAAGGGAAAGAAAGGAAAGTAAAGGAAGAAGGAAGGGGAAATGAAAGGGCAAAGGGAAAAAAGAAAGGAAAATAGATTAGGAAGGAGAAGAAGGAAAGGAAAAGAAAAGAGAAGAAGATAGGGAAGGAAGGAAAAGGATAAGGGAGAATGGGAAAAAGAAATTAGATTAGGAAGGAAAGTAAGGGAGGAAGGGGAAAGAAAAGTAGAGAAGGAATGAAGAAAGGAAGGAAGGGGAAAGGAAAAGGCAAAGGAAAGCAGAGAAGGAAGAAAGGAAGGAACGAAAAGAAGGAAGGAAGAAAAGAAAGGAAGAAAGGATAGTATAGAAGGAAAGGAAAAGGAAAAGAAAGGAAAGAAGGAAGGAAGAAAGGGGAAAGGGCAATTGTAAAACACTGCGCAAACTGTTGGCGCTATATAAAACCTGGATAATAATAACCTGTATAATAATAAAGGAAAGCAGAGAAGGAAGGGAAAAGGAAAAGGGAAAGGAAAGTAGATAAGGAAGAAAGGAAAGGAAAAGAAAGGTGGGAAGGAAAGCAAAGAAAGGAAAAAGAAAGGAAGAGGAAAGGGGAAAAGGAAAAGGGAAAGAGAACAGGAGAGAGGGAAGTAGGGAAAGTGGGAAAAAAGGACAGAAAGGGAGGGTGTGAAGGAAGGGAAGGAAACGAAAAGAAGAGAGAAGAAGATAGGGAAGGAAGGAAAGGGATAAGGGGGGAGGGGGAAAGAAAAGTAGAGAAGGATTGAAGAAAGGAAGGAAGGGTAAAGGAAAAGGCAAAGGAAAGCAGAGAAGGAAGAAATGAAGGAAAGAAAAGAAGGAAGAAAGGAAAGTATAGAAGGAAAGGAAAAGGAAAATAAAGGAAAGAAGGCAGGAAGGAAGGAAGGAAGGAAGGAAATAAGGAAGGAAGGAAGAGCAAAGGAAACATAAAGGAAAGCAGAGAAGGAAGGGGAAAGGAAAAGGCAAAGGAAAGCAGAGAAAGGAAGGAAGGGCAAAGGAAAGGGGAAAAGGAAAGTTGTAAAGCACTGCGCAAACTGTTGGTGCTAAATAAAACCTGTATAATAATAACCTGTATGATAATAAAGGAAAGCAGAGAAGGAAGGGAAAAGGAAAAGGGAAAGGAAAGTAGATAAGGAAGAAAGGAAAGGAAAAGAAACGTAGGAAGGAAAGAAAGAAGAAAGGAAAGCAAAGAAAGGAAAAGGAAAGGAAGAGGAAAGGGGAAAAAGAGAACAGGAGAGAGGGAAGTAGGGAAAGTGGGAAAGAAGGACAGAAAGGGAAGGTGTGAAGGAAGGAAAGGAAAGGAAAAGAAGAGAGAAGAAGATAGGGAAGGAAGGAAAGGGATAAGGGAGGAAGGGGAAAGAAAAGTAGAGAAGGATTGAAGAAAGGAAGGAACAGGAAAGGAAAAGGCAAAGGAAAGCAGAGAAGGAAGAAAGGAAAGGAAGGAAAGAAAAGAAGGACGAGAGGAAAATATAGAAGGAAGGAAGGAAGGAAGGAAGGAAGGAAGGAAGGAAGGAAGGAAGGAAGGAAGGAAGGAAGGGCGGGCAAAGGAAAGGGGAAAAGGAAAGATAAAGGAAAGCAGAGAAGGAAGGGAAAAGGAAAGGAAAAGAGAAAGGAAAGTAGATAATGAAGAAAGGAAAGGAAAAGAAAGGTGGGACGGAAGGAAAGCAAAGGAAAAGGAAAGGAAAGGAAGAGGAAAGGGGAAAAGGAAAAGGGAACAGGAGAGAGGGAAGTAGGGAAAGTGGGAAAGAAGGACAGAAAGAAAGGAAGGTGGAAGGAAAAGGAAAGGAATTGTGACTCCCAGTCCAGGCGTGTTTTATTTTGCAGCACAACAAGAAAGCAGCAATCAGCGTGATAACATCCAGACACTTGTATGAATTGTTCGTCAGCGGCTTCTATCACACCAATTATCTCCAATGATTTACACATTATTAGCAGAGTTAAGTTATTACCAGCTGGGTGTCGCCATGAAAGGTTACCGCCGGCACAGATCAGAGATTGCGGTAAGCACATGGCGGGGATATAATTAAAGAAACACGTTGCAGATTAAATAGAAATTTTGCTGCAGCAACTTTTTTGTTTTCAAAGCTGATAAGATCTCTAATTTCTCCTTCCTGAGAGCGAACGTTTAGTCGGCACATTTAAAACAGAAGATCATCTTCACAAAGTCAGAGAGATCAGAGGAGGCTTCCTGGAGGAAGAGAGGAAATGTGATGAGTCAGGACGACTCGGCACTCCTCCCGGGAAATGGCTGGAATTACTGGATCAGAACCGCAGACAGAATTCCGGAAGGGGACATTCCTGATCACCAAAGTACATTCTTCTATAGGTTTATATTATGTACGTGAAACACGAGACTCCGGTCCAGAAAGGAGGAAGATAACAGAACACAACACCTGGCAGCTCAGCGCCTTTAACTGTACCTTGCAGCACCAAGAGCCTGGCTTCAGTCACCAGCAGGGCTCGATCTGCATGGAGTACTTATGTTCTGCCGTATTCTCCCCATAATTTTGTGATTGTGGTGAGGCATTAGAGTGTAAGCTCCTCTGGTACAGAGGCTGATGTGACTGGCTCAGTGATATCTGTACAGCACTGCGGTATATGTCAGAGCTATATAAATGTATAATAATGATAATAGTGTGTGACTGTGGGGGAGGGGGGAGACATTAGAGTGTAAGCTCCTCTGTACAGAGACTGATGTGATTGGCTCAGTGTTCTCTGTACAGCACTGCGGTATATGTCAGAGCTATATAAATGTATAATAATAATAGTGTGTGACTGTGGGGGAGGGGACATTAGAGTGTAAGCTCCTCTGGTACAGAGACTGATGTGACTGTGGGGGAGGGGACACTTTTGTTTATTAAAAACCTTACAAACATAATAAAAAAAAAAATATATATATATATATATATATATATATATATATATATATATATATATATATATACATAAAATAAATAAATAAAAAGATATATAAACAAAAATAGCTTACATCAGCATAGAAACAGAAAATGGCTTTTTTTTGCCAGAAAAAACACAAAGAACACTAAATAGAGAAACAAAGACACATTTATATATTATTATTATCATGATTCAGCTAAACAAAGCCCCAACCTCCACCTAAACACCCCCTCAGGCTAAGAAAAGATTACACATTGATCCCATGCATGCAGCTTTTCTTAAAAAAATCTGATCTTATAAAAATCTAGGGGACGTGAAGGGACATTAGAGTGTAAGCTTCTCTGGTACAGAGACTGATGTGACTGTGGGGAAGGGGACATTAGAGTGTAAGCTCAGTGATCTCTGTACAGCACTGCGGTATATGTCAGAGCTATATATATATATATATATATATATATATATATATATATATATATATATATATGATAATAGTGTGTAGTACCATACTATATAGAGGCATCAGAACTCACGCGTTTCGCATAATACGTGCTTACTTAAAAGGCCAGCAATAGCCGTGTTAAGGTGACATGGCCCTATTTATTCAGAAAATGCAGATAATTTAATATATCTATTTTTTCCCCTCATCGATTGATCTGGCTCTAGCTTTCGGTCATCGAATATCTCCGCTCCGTGTGAACCTGGCTGGGTGTCTGGATTATCTCCTCTCGATCTCTTTTATTTCATGTCTGGTGGTGGAGGGGGGGGGTCAGGTTGGAGCTGTTTAATCTCCGGCAGTTATAAGGTGACACATCCCAGAGAAATAAATCTTCTCTCATATCCATTGGAATGCATGGGGCAGCCAAACCACCACCTCTGACCTCCAGCCGGGCATCATGGGAAGTGTAGTTTCGTGGCTCCCAGGCTCATAGCGACTTGTGAAGTGGTCATTATTGTTTCATTATCGTCCATGAGAATAACCAGCCTGATACATACCAGAATTACCTGATTAGAACTAAATCCAAAAATGAGAAATCGCTCCACATGCATCATATATAGAGAAATATTCCCGGGATTTTGGAATGGGATGTTTTACAAACTCATCATTGAACTGGGTTCCAGTTCTCATACCTTATGGACCAGGAGGTCCCTTATGGACCAGGAGGTCACTTATGGACTAGGAGGTCCTTTATTATATTCCATACATCACATACATCTCATACATCCCATACATCTCATACATCTTAAACATCCCATACATCACATACATCCCATACATCCTATACATCACATACATCCCATACATCACATACATCACATACATCCCATACATCATATACATCACATACATCACATACATCCCATACATCACATACATCCCATACATCTCATACATCCCATACATCACATACATCCCATACATCTCATACATCTCATACATCCCATACATCCCATGCATCACATACATCCCATACATCACATACATCCCACGCATCTCATACATCCCACGCATCACATACATCACATACATCCCCCCACGCATCACATACGTCCCATACATCCCATACATCTCATACATCCCATATATCACATACATCCTATACATCACATACATCTCATACATCCCATACATCCCATTTATCCCATACATCCCATGCATCACATACATCCCACGCATCTCATACATCCCACGCATCTCATACATCCCACGCATCACATACACCCCCCCACGCATCACATACATCCCATACATCCCATACATCTCATACATCCCATACATCTCATACATCCCATATATCACATACATCCTATACATCACATACATCCCGCACATCTCATACATCCCATACATCTCATACATCTTAAACATCCCATACATCACATACATCCCATACATCTCATACATCCCATGCATCACATACATCCCACGCATCTCATATATCCCACGCATCTCATACATCCCACGCATCACATACATCACATACATCCCCCCACGCATCACATACGTCCCATACATCCCATACATCTCATACATCCCATATATCACATACATCCTATACATCACATACATCCCATACATCCCATACATCCCATTTATCCCATACATCCCATACATCCCATTTATCCCATACATCCCATGCATCACATACATCCCACGCATCTCATACATCCCACGCATCTCATACATCCCACGCATCACATACACCCCCCCCCACGCATCACATACATCCCATACATCCCATACATCCCATACATCTCATACATCCCATACATCTCATGCATCCCATATATCACATACATCCTATACATCACATACATCCCGCACATCTCATACATCCCACACATCTCATACATCCCACACATCTCACACATCCCACACATCTCATACATCCCACACATCTCATACATCCCATACATCACATACATCCCATACATCTCATACATCCCATACATCTCATACATCACATACATCACTTATACCCAACACATCCCACACATCCCACACATCACACACATCCCATACATCACATACATCACATACATCCTGTACATGTTATACATCCTATACATCACATACATCACATACAAGCACGTGGGCTGAATGTAAGAGGTGGATCAGCCAGTTGAGTGTGCCAGGACAGGTAGATGTGTCTCATCTCTGCTTCCTTTCACCACTCTGCATATCATAGATGAGAAGAGGGTACAGCAGTGGGCCAGATGTAAAATGAGGTGTATTGGCGGGACAGATGAGCAGGGGATTACAGCTGTGGGGCAGAGGAGCAGGGGGTTACAGTGGTGGGGCAGAAGAGCAGGGGGTACAGAGGTGGGACAGATGTGCAGGAGGTACAGTCGCGGGGCAGATGAGAAAGGGGGTTACAGTGGTGGGGCAGATGAGCAGGGGGGTACAGAGGTGGGGTAGATGTGCAGGGTAGTACAGTGGCGGGGCAAAGCATGGCAAAAAACTCTCTGAGGATCTGAAAAAAAACAATTGTTGCTCTACATAAAGATGGCCTAGGCTATAAGAAGATTGCCAAGACCCTGAAACTGAGCTGCAGGACGGTGGCCAAGACCATACAGCGGTTTAACACGACGGGTTCCACTCAGAACAGGCCTCGCTATGGTCCACCAAAGTAGTTGAGGTCACGTGCTCAGCGTTATATCCAGAGGTTGTCTTTGGGAAATAGACGTATGAGTGCTGCCAGCATTGCTGCAGAGGTTGAAGGGGTGGGGGGGTCAGCCTGTCAGTGCTCAGACCATATGCCGCACACTGCATCAAATTGGTCTGTATGGCTGTTGTCCCAGAAGGAAGACTCTTCTAAAGATGATGCACAAGAAAGCCCACAGTTTGCTGAAGACAAGCAGACTAAGGACATGGATTACTGGAACCATGTCCTGTGGTCTGATGAGACCAAGATAAACTTATTTGGTTCGGGCATGGTTGTGGGAGTGTCATGATCTGGGGCTGCATGAGTGCTGCACTGGGGAGCTACAGTTCATTGAGGGAACCATTAATGCCAACATGTACTGTGACATACTGAAGCAGAGCATGATCCCCTCCCTTCGGAGACTTGGCCGCAGGGAAGTATTTCAACATGATAACGACCCCAAACACACCTCCAAGACCACCACTGCCTTGCTAAATAAGCTGAGGGTAAAGGTGATGGACTGGCCAAGCATGTCTCCAGACCTAAACCCTATTGATCATCTGTGGGACATCCTCAAACAGAAGGTGGAGGAGCGCAAGGTCTCTAACATCCACCAGCTCCGTGATATCGTCATGGAGGAGGGGAAGAGGACTCCAGTGACAACCTGTGAAGCTCTGGTGACCTCCATGCCCAAGAGGGTTAAGGCAGTGCTGGAAAAAAATGGTGGCCACACAAAATATTGACACTTTGGGCCCAATTTGGAGATTTTCACTTAGGGGCGTACTGACTTTTGTTGCCAGCGGTTTAGACATTAATGGCTGTGTGTTGAGTTATTTTGAGGGGACAGTAAATTTACACTGTTATACAAGCTGTACACTCACTACTTTACATTGTAGACAAGTGTCATTTCTTCAGTGTTGTCACATGAAAAGAGAGAAGAAAAGATTTACACAAATGTGAGCCTGTGAGCATCTTCATTTGGCTTCTTCTTCTCCGCTTCGTCCTCTGGACGATCCGCCTCAATGGGAGTCTCCTGCTGTGTGACGCTTCTGTTCAGGTGACAGCTCTTATATAACGGAGGGCGGGGCCACCCGGTGATCCCGCTCCCCTCTGACACCACAGGGAAAGCCATAGGGAAGTCCTAGTGCATCAGAGGGGGGCGGGGTCACCGGGTGGCCCCGCCCTCTGTCATATAAGAGCTGTCACCTGAACAGAAGCGTCACACAGTGGGAGACTCCAATTTAGGTGGATCGGAAGACGAAGTGGGGAAGAAGAAGTGGGAGGAAGATACCGGATGAGAAAACCGGAGGAAGAAGCAGAGGAAGAACAAGATGGAGGAAGAAGAAGAACACTGAAGGAAGACCAGAAGAAGATGGAAGAAAAAGCAGGGAAAGAAGAAGACATTAATAAAGGAATTGTCAAAAACCGTCTATTGCCTTTTTTTTTTTACATTTTTGACACTTTTTTTGTAAAATGGTAGAGGTACATTTGTACCCCATTATCATTTCACACGGGGGGGTGGGATCTGGGGGATTCAGATTCCGATAAGCCCCTCACCCGCAGACCCCCACAACCACCGGGCAAGGGTTGTGGGGATGAGGCCCTTCTCCCTATCAACACGGAGACAGGGTGCTTTGGGGGGCTACCCCAAAGCATCCTCCCAATGTTGAGGGCATGTGGCCTGGCACGGTTCAGGAGGGGGGGGCGCTCTCTCATCCCCCCTCTTTTCCTGTGGCCTGCCAGGTTGCGTGCTCAGATAAGGGTCTGGTATAAATTTTTGGGGGGACCCCACGCCATATTTTTTAAATTTTGGCGCGGGGTTCCCCTTAAAATCCAGAGCTGGTATGGATTTTGATGGGGACCCCCACGCCATTTTTTTTAAATTTTGCCGTGGTGTTCCCCTTAATATCCATACCAGACCTGAAGGGCCTGGTATGGAATTTGGGGGGACCCCCACGCATTTTTTTTTTTTAAATTTTGGTTCGGGGTTCCCCTGTGGGGGAATCCCATGCCATTTTTATCAATGAACTTTTATGTGTCAGACTGACAATTCATTAATAGCCACGAGTAGTTTTAAATTACTTTCCTTTAGAAATCATGCGCCCATTTACAGGCATTCTATAGACACCCCCCAAGGTACAAAATTTAAAGGAATATTACACTTTTATTGTTTCACTTTAAGCATTATTAAAATCACTGCTCCCGAAAAAACGGCCCTTTTTAAAACCTTTTTTTGCATTGATCCATGTCCCCTGGGGCAGGACCCGGGTCCTCAAACACTTTTTAATACCATGCAAATTAGCTTTTAAAATTAGCACTTTTGATTTCTTAAAGGGTGTGAATTTTTGAATTTGCTATGAACACCCCAAATTGTTCGCTATTCGGCAAACTGGCGAACAGCCGATGTTCGAGTCTAACTCATGTTCGACCCGAACATAAAGCCCATCCCTAGTATATATCTATACTTGATTATTGAGGTTATATTACTACCTCTATCTTATAATTTTTTAGATATTAATGTCAACAATAACATTACTTATCTTAAGAAGCATTATTTGTTATAAAGATAGTCAGTCTATACCAATAGATAACTTTACCTTGTTAATCTATAGACATTTATGAAGCTTTGTTATATGTTATACGTTTTTGACTCTTTATTATATAAGAATTCTTATATATAATAATATATATTTATAATATATACATTCTTATAAGAAAATATTTAAACAAAAAAAAACAAAAAAAAGCAGTTTTACTTTAAATAAACAATATACATTTTATTCTATAGTTTGTTTCATTGATAATGACACTAAAATTATTAATTTTATTTATTTATTGCTTTTTTTGTTTCACTAAAAAAAGGAACAAACAAAGCAAATAAATATTAATAGGAGAAAAAAAAAAAATCTGCAGAAGATTAATAGGTATGGAGAGAAGGGGGGGGAGGGGGAGAAGGTTTATTAGGGATAGTCAGGGTTAATCAGGGGTTAATAAGGGATCAAAAAGGAAAACATTTAAATAAAATACTTTGTAAGATTTCTTTAATAGATTTCAGATGCAAATCAACAATCGTGCTTTAGATCTTCGTATGAGTGGAATAAAATCAAACAATACATTGTTACATTGTATTTACTTGGCGACACTTGCAGACTATGTTGCAGATGCTGTGCAATGCAAAGCAATTCCTGGCTGTTATATTGTTGGACTTGATGGACTTGTGTCTTTTTTCAACCTCACCTACTATGTAACATTATTGATAATTACCAGAAATAAGGAGAAGGGGGAACACCGGCAGAGAGAGAGGAGATGCGCCCTAAAAACGCGTTGTTGAATTTTTTTTTTTAGGATGTCTCCCCAATGTTATAAATCCTGATCTGGGTAAATATGTCCAGAGATTTCCCCTCGCTTCCTGTCTGGTGAGGGGTAAATCTCTCCAATGGAGACTGGATAGCCGTAAAAACCTGAAAGGGGTTCTGACACTTCCTCCCATCCAAAACTAAAAAAAAAAAAAAGGGAAAGAGAAAAAAAAAAGAAAGGTTTAACATGAGATCCCTTTCTATTGCTAAGTTATTCTCCTGATGACTATTGGCTCCCAGTGCTTTCAATAAAACCCTGTGACAAGAGAGAGGGGGGGGGGGGATGGGGGTTGCGGGGCCGAGTCTCACTGTGTCAATGGACGCAGCAGTGGGACTCGGGAGCGAGCCCGCACAGGTGCCCCCATGAAAAGCGGCTTTCCGTGGGGGCGCCCGATGAAGGGAAGGGGCCCAGATAACCGGCAGGGTACCCCAGAAGAAGAGGATCGGGGCCGCTCTGTGCACAAGCATTACACAGAGCAGGTCAGCATAACATGTTTATTATTTTAATGAAAAAAAAAAAAAAACACTTTACAGCCCCTTAAAATTCAAAGAATTACCGTAAATGAAAGGACAAAAAATAGCCAAAAGTTCATTTCAAACTCAAACTGCAATGATATTGCTGGAAGATAAATGGTGAATTTTAAATTTTAGATCTTTGGAGAGCTGCTAGATAAACTATTACCCTGTTTCCCCGAAAATAAGACCTAGTGTGATTGTCAGTGATGGCTGCACTATAAGCCCTACCCCCCCCCAAATAAGCCCTACCCTGTTTCCCCCAAAATAAGATCTACAAGGACTTTAACTAGGGCTTATTTGGGGGGGTAGGGCTTATATTACAGCCATCACCGACAATCACGCTAGGTCTTATTTTCGGGGAAACAGGGTATCACATGAATGGCATGACATAGACCCCCAACCCCCCCCCCCCCCCGTCTGTCCCCCCCCCCATCTGTCCGCCCCCCGTCCATCCTTCCATCTGCTGCAGGATCTTGTTTTGAGTTTGTTGTAGAAAAAGTTTAGACCTGGGGTCTCCAAACTGCTGCCTAGGGGCTGAATGTGGCCCTTTGCTTGCCTTTATCTGCCCCTTGGGGCATTATTCCTCCCACTGACACCAACAATGGGCGCTATTCCTCTAATTAACACCAATGATGGGGCACTATTCCTCTCATTATCACCAATGATGGGGCACTATTTCCCCCACTGATACCAATGATGGGGCACTATTCCTCCCACTGATACCAATGATGGGGCACTATTCCTCCCACTGATACCAATGTTGGGGCACTATTCCTCCCACTGATACCAATGATGGGACACTATTCCTCCCACTGATACCAATGATGGGGCACTATTCCTCCCACTGATACCAATGATGGGGCACTATTCCCCCCACTGATACCAATGATGGGGCACTATTCCCCCCACTGATACCAATGATGGGGCACTATTCCTCCCACTGATACCAATGATGGGACACTATTCCTCCCACTGACACCAATGATGGGGCACTATTCCTCCCACTGATACTAACAATGGGGTACTATTCCTCCCACTGACACCAATGATGGGGCATTATTCCTCCCACTGATATCAATGATGGGGCACTATTTCTCCCACTGACACCAATGATGGGGAACTATCTATTCCTCCCACTGACACCAATGATGGGGCAGTATTCCTCCCACTGATACCAATGATGGGACACTATTCCTCCCACTGATACCAATGATGGGACACTATTCCTCCCACTGACACCAATGATGGGGCACTATTGCTCCCACTAACACCAATGATGGAGCACTAACAATTCCCCTAATACCAAAGGTAGGACCTTTCCTACTCCCTCTGGCCACAGTCCAGCCCCCCTAAAATCTCTGAAGGACAGTAAACTGGCCCTTTGTTTAGAGGATTTGGAGACCCCTAATTTAGAAAATAGGTGCAAAAGAAAAGAAAAAAACACAACTAAAAAAAAATACTCAATGAAAAAATGTGAAGTGAGAGTATACGGTGTATTTGAATGCTATCCCATGTTTATTCACATATAACTGTAAAATACATTAAAAAAAAATAATAAAAACATCATTGAAGTTAAAAACTGAAAAGAAAGTTTTTGCCCATTTTTCTACTTTTTTCTTTTGTTCTTTTTTGATGTTTTGATACATAAAGTGTAATTCTGAAGGTTGTGCTTCACTTTAAATACACACAGGAAAGACAACGGATATTTAATAACCGAAATCTCAGATTATCACAAAACATTTTCTTAAACTCTAAAAGAGTCTCTTGTGAACACATTGATGGGCGGGGCCGCACAGCGCTCCCAGCTGTTTAGTTTCAAAAAAATTTATTGAGCAAATAGCAGAGACGCTACACTTGTTCTGCTCCATTGACATGTTTCACCCCCTAGGCACAGAGAGGACCGGAGCTCAGAGTTCAGAGGGCAAAGTTCATTCTCACTTCTCCAGATATGATCTTCTTTTTGCAATCAAAGTGTCGGGCGTGGCTCAATCATTCACAGGGTGGCTAACCTCCTGTATGGTGGCCAATGGGCTCCCTCCTTCTCCAGGCCACCGGTTACATACAGAGGGGAGAATAACGATCGTCTCTTCTGCAGATTGTGTAAGTTTTGCCCACCTACATAGAAATGAAGGGTCTATAATTGTTATCATAGGTGTACTTTACCACTTGGTGCCTGCGCTGTGGCCGTCTTTCGGACCTCAAATGCCGGTAGGGTGTCCATGTACATCATCCCATTCCCGTGGCATGCAGGCGGCACGCTGATCACAGAGCACGGTAAAGGGCCAATCACAGCAGGCCCTTTACCAGGTGATCTACCGTCAGCCAATGACATCTGACCATGGCTGGTTACAGGTTACTGTTAGAGGGACATCAATCCCCTAAGTGCCCTCCAGTGCTGCAAATCAGTGCCCACCAGTGCCATCTATCAGTGCCCATCAGTACTTCTAATCAGTGCCCACCAGGGCCACCTATGAGTGCCCATCAGTGCCTCCTGATCAGTGCCCATCAGTGTCGCCTATCAGTTCCCATCAGTGCCGCCTATCAATGCCCATCAGTTCCACCAATTAGTGCCCATCAGTGCCACCTATCAGTGCCACCTCTCTGTGCCACCTATCAGTGCTACCTATCAGTGCCCATCAGTGCCACCCATCAGTGCAGCCCCATCAGTGCCTCCTGATCGGTGCCCACCAGTGGTGCCTCATCAGTGCTCATCAGTGCCACCTATCGGTGCCCATCAGTGCCACCTATCAGTGTCACCTATAAGTGCCCATCAGTGCTGCCTATCAATGCCCATCAGTGTCACTTATAAGTGCCCATCAGTGCCGCCTATCAATGCCCATCAGTGTCACTTATAAGTGCCCATCAGTGCCGCCTATCATTGCCCATCAGTGCCGCTTATCCGTGCCACCTCTCTGTTCCACCTATCAGTGCAGCCTCATCAGTGCCTCCTGATCAGTGCCCATCAGTGCCGCCTATCAGTGCCACCTATAAGTGCCCATCAGTGCTACCTATCAGTGCCAGGGTTGCCAACCGCCAGTAAACTTACTGATCAGTGATTTTTTTACAACTGCCAGTGAATATCAGGTGTTGATAATTTCATGCTGTGTTGACTTTTTAGGTGTAAATCAAGCAAATGACTTTGTTCTCGGTATTGTCAGTGTTTCCATATCATGTTTATACTATTCAAATATTCGCCGTGTTAGTTTTCAATAGGAGTTCTGTCATTTCTCAGGTTGCCAGTAAAAAATGTGCCCCGCCAGTAAATTTTCTATGTTTTGTGCCCACCAGTGCTGCCTCATCAGTGATGGAGAAAAATTACCTATTTGCAAAATGTTATAACAAAATATGGAAAACGTTTTGTTTTTTCAAATTTTTCATTCTTTTTTGTTTGTTTAGCAAAAAAAAAAAAAAAAAAAAACCCCAGTGGTGATTAAATACCACCAAAGAAAGCTCTATTTGTGTGAAAAAAAAAGATAAAAATTTGGTTACAGTGTTGCATGACCGCGCAATTGTCATTCAAAGTGTGAGAGCGCTGAAAGCTGGAAATTGGCCTGGGCAGGAAGGGGGGGAAAGTGCCCGGTAAGCAAGTGGTTAAATGATAGAGACAAAATATCAACCAAAAATTAAGAAAAAAACTTTTGGTACAAATGTAATAAATGAAGTTGCAGTTCAGTGAGTAAAATAAGTATTTGATCCCCAAGCAGAACATGACTTAGTAGTTGGTGGAGAAACCCTTGTTGGTGATCACAGAGGTCAGACGTTTCTTGTAGTTGGTGACCAGGTTTGCAGACATCTCAGGAGGGATTTTGGTCCATTCTTCTTTACAGATCTTCTCTAAATCCTTAAGGTTAATTGGCTGTCACTTGGCAACTCGAAGTTTCAGCTCCCTCCATACATTTTCTATAGGATTAAGGTCTGGAGACTGGCTAGGCCATGACCTTAATGTGCTTCTTCTTCTTGGGCCACTTGGCGGTATATTTCGGGTCATTGTCATGCTGGAAGACCCATCTACCACCCATCTTCAGTGTTCTGGCTGAGGGAAGAAGGTTCTTATCCAAGATTTTGGTCCACTCTTCTTTACAGATCTTCTCTAAATCCTTAAGGCTTCTTGGCTGTCGCTTGGCAACTGGAAGTTTCAGCTCCCTCCATAAATTTTCTATAGGATTAAGGTCCTCTAGACTCAATGACCTTAATGCGCTTCTTCTTGAGCCACTCCTTTGTTGCCTTGGTGGTATGTTTTGGGTCATTGTCATGCTGGAAGACCCATCCACAACCCATCTTCAGTGTCCTGGCTGAGGGAAGAAGGTTCTCATCCAAGATTTTGGTCCACTCTTCTTTACAGATCTTCTCTAAATAAGCGTGTGAATTTTTTTTTTTAAAAACTGTAAAAAATGTTCTTGAGTGTTTAAATGGAAAACCAAAAATTTGCTTTGATCTATGGGCTGGTAAAATGTAGTTATTAAAATACACCAAATCTTGGGGGACATGGGAAGCGTCCTGTGGGCAGATGTTTAATTTGACGCTCAAAAATGAGAATCCCTCTCATACAACTTTCACATTTTGTGTTTTTTTTTAAGGAATTTTGGGGGATTCGTTGGAATTTCAGCTCCTTCTACACACGGAGGTGGTGTGTTCTTTTTGTATTATTGTCTGGCGGTGGAACCGTCATCTCACTGCACTGTATGAGGTGACCGCAGATCACCCGTCAGATAATGGTCGGCTCTGCTTTCCCTTCTCATGACAAACCCTAATGGGAGCAGAAGTGTAGAAGCTCGGTGAACATGGAGCAGATCGCTCTCCTATTGGTGGTCAGGGGGTCAATCGACGCTTCTGAAGTCATCTAAAAGGTTGTGCGTTGGGCTGTGTTATATCAACGACCTTCACACAAATCTAATGAGACCCCTTGATGGATCTCCCGGAGTTCTTCTCATAACCCTCTGCCAGGTCAGTGCTGGAGCCTCCAACTGAACTCCGGGCAGATATAAAAGACACACATTCAGCTCTGGATTCATTAAGACATCTGTAGCCGAGTGCTGGGCTACGGCAATATGGAGAAGGAGACATTGTATTTAGCCCTCTACTGACCTGCTAATGTTGCACCGTTCTCCTCTGCGCAGCAGAGGGAGTGCTAAAGCCAAGGAAGCCCATAGACTTCTATGCCGAGCACTGAGATTCCTGGGAGTTGTAGTTTGAGACAGCATCTATATAATGAGACACTCCTTACACTACAGATCCCAATAGGCTCTGTGCAGTAGGAGGAGGGGAGAGATGATTTTTATTAAACTACCCGGGAAAGTACTTCCTCTTGACTGAGGGAGTCAGAAGGAGAGCGCCTCTGTCTGGATATTTGGCTGCCAGTGGAGACCAAACCAGCAGAGATCCGAGCCTGAGACTGGGAGTGAGGACACCCAGGAGCAGTGCAGCACCGCCCACATTTACAGCACCTGCACCGCTGCAGCAGGGAGACTAGAGCGTCCCCTGACCCTCTGCTTCCCACCGCTGATCATATATGTGCTCTGGTATATTCAATGGGCTGCCATACACACTAAAAATCCCACAAAAGAAGTGCATGAACCTTCTAAAAAATAGAAATTTGCATGAAAGCATGTGCATCAGCAATGTGGGAGGGGGAAACACGCCTGCTCATGGTTGCACCTGTAGGTGTGAATCAAGCTGTGTGTTTCTGTGTGATGTAGTAACGCACAGCTTTCCTCCCAACTTTTTGAGATGGGAACGAGGGACACCTATTAGCAAAGGTGCAGTGCCTTGAAAAAGTATTCACACCCCTTGAGATTTCCCACAGTTTGTCAGCTTACAACCAAAAACATAAATGTATTTTATTGGGATTTTATGTGATAGACCAACACAAAGTGGCACATAATTGTGAAGTGGAAGGAAAATGATAAATGATACAAATAAATATGTGAAAAGTGTGGGGGAGGGGCATTTGTATGGCGCCCCCCCGGAGTCAATACTTTGTAGAACCCCCTTTCTCTACAAGTCTTTTTGGGGATGTCTCTACCAGCTTTGCACATCTAGAGAGGACATTTCTGCCCATTCTTCTTTGTAAAATATCTCAAGCGCTGTCAGATTGGATGGAGAACGTCTGTGAACAACAATTTTCAAGTCTTGCCACAGATTCTCAATGTGATTTAGGTCTGGACTGTGACTGGGCCATTCTAACACATGAATATGCTTTGATCTAAACCATTCCATTGTAGGTCTGGCTGGATGTTTCGGGTCGTTGTCCTGCTGGAAGGTGAACCTCCGCCCCAGTCTCAAGTCTTTTGTAGACTCTAACAGGTTTTCTTCTAAGATTGTCCTGTATTTGTCTCCATCCATCTTCCCATCAGCTCTGACCAGCTTCCCTGTCCCTGCTGAAGAAAACCATCCCCACCACATGATGCTGCCACCACCATGTTTCACGGTGGGGATGGTGTGTTCAGGGTGATGTGTAGTGTTAGTTTTCCCCACACATAGCGTTTTGCTTTTAGGCCATAAAGTTGAATTTTGGTCTCATGTGACCAGATCACCTTCTTCCACATGTTTGCTGTGTCCCCCACATGGCTTCTCACAAACTACAAACAGGACTTCTTATGACTTTCTTTCACCAATGTCTTTCTTCTTGTCACTCTTCCATAAAGGGCAGATTTATGGAGAACACGACTAATAGTTGTCCTGTGGACAGATTCTCCCACCTGAGCTGTGGATCTCTGCAGCTCCTCCAGAGTTACCATGGACCTCTTGGCTCTTCTCTGATGAATGCTCTCCTTGCCCGGCTGGTCAGTTTAGGTGGACGGCCATGTCTTG
Source organism: Aquarana catesbeiana (assembly GCF_042186555.1). NCBI lineage: Eukaryota > Metazoa > Chordata > Amphibia > Anura > Ranidae > Aquarana > Aquarana catesbeiana. The sequence continues at coordinate 4,341,511 of NC_133332.1, forward strand.
GTAGGTTTGCAGTTGTGCCATACTCTTTCCATTTTCCGATGATGGATTGAACAGAGCTCAGTGAGATGATCAAAGCTTGGGAGATTTTTTTATATCCTAACCCTGCTTTATACTTCTTCACAACTTTATCCCTGACCTGTCTGGTGTGTTCCTTGGCCTTCGTGATGCTGTTTGTTTATTAAGGTTCTCTAACAAACCTCTGAGGGCTTCACAGAACAGCTGTATTTACACTGAGATTAAATTATACACAGGTGGACTCTATTTACTAATTAGGTGACTTCTGAAGGCAATTTTTTTATTCTAGATTTTAGTTAGGGGTATCAGAGTAAAGGGGGCTGAATACAAATGTCCCCCCTCCCCCACACTTTTCACATATTTATTTGTATCATTTATCATTTTCCTTCCACTTCACAATTATGTGCCACTTTGTGTTGGTCTATTACAACTCTATCACATTTATATATTCCTTTAAATTTACAAATGCAGCAATTTAGAAATTGGATGAAAGGTTTAGTGCCGGGAAACAGTGGCTTCAATGGGGGGGGCCAGAGAGGGCCATGGCCCCCCAAACATTATACTGTGCCCCCTTAAAACAGGAAACTATTATTAAAAAGAGAAAAGGTGCATTTTATATACAACTATATAGTTCAGACCGAAATGAGGGACGAATGAGGATGGAAGACAGAGGGACAGAGAAGGTTTGTTCTGAATCAGGGACAGTCCCTCAAAATCCGGGACAGTTGGAAATTATGCGCACAGGATTTTGCCTGTATTCCCACAATGCATAAATTGCAGTGGCGGCCTGTCCATACGGGGCACAGGGTCCCCCCTAATCCATGCTGCCCCCGGCCCCCCTAATCTACATGCAGGGTGCCGGACGCATGGATTTCAATGGAGATTTTTTTTTTTTTGTAGCACAGGATTAGATCCCGAGGCTCTAAATTGGCTTATAAAAAGGGTGGGCTCGAGGAGCGGGGGGGGAGGGGGGGATGTTCGATCGCCACATGCACACATGTCAATCGGGTACAATGACACGCTCACCTAGGCGAGAATGGAGGAAGCCCAAAAATGGCTGAAATGTGTGAGTTTTTATTCTTCTTCAATTTGCCCAAATTTTTGAAACTCTGCAGGAACTTTTCCCTCCCTTTACAAAGTACAAAGTATGGAAAAGTGTGATTTAGGTATTAAGTAAATGGTAAAATAAAGACTTGAAAATAAAATAATAAAGCAAAAAATAAATACACCGACTAGAGGGAGATTCTTATAAGTTCTTACAAATACAGTAATGGATTATTATGCCGGGTCTCGGGGGGAATCAAATTATCATCCAATTCCGAGTGAAAAAAAGTTTGAAAGTCAGATTTTTTCCGGGCTATTATTTTTGTCGTATTTGAAATATGACAAACATAGGAGAGACTTTTCCCTTGGCAGCTTTAAACATCCATTAAACTGTCAGTTTTATTTATTTCGAAAATTGCAAACTTGCTATTTTTTTTATTTTTTATTTAAAGCATCATTTTTTTTTTTTTTAAATTGAGGAATTGTTTTAAAGAAAATTGAAATGTATTAAAAAAAAAAGAAAGTAATGGGTCACCTCTAAAAATAATTATAAAAAAATATTTAATATAATATCATTCTAATTAATATAATATATAATCTTATAGTATATAATAAAATATAAAAAAATACTATTATCATATTATATTATTAAAATTATATTATTTAATATAGCATAATTATAAATATGTACAGTGGATATAAAGAGTCTACACACCACTGTTGGTAAAATGTCAGGTTTCTGTGATGTAAAAAAGAAAATGAAACAAAGATAAATAATTTCAGAACTTTTTCCACCTTTAATGTGACCTATAAACTGTACAACATAATTAAAAAATAAACTGAAATCTTTTGGGGGGGAAGTAAAAATAAAAAACTAAAATAAAATGTGGTTGCATAAGTCATCATTACCTAGGGATGAGGTGCCTTTTAATTGGGTGTTGTACCATGAATTAGACCTAATTTTCCGTGGTTGCATAAGTATACACACCCTCTTATAACTGGGGATGTCGCTGTGTTCAGAATTCAGCAATCACATTCACACTCGTGTTAAATAGGAGTCAGTACACATCGGCCATCATGTAAAGTGCCTCTGATTAACCCCAAATAAAGCTCAGCTGTTCTAGTAGGTCTTTCCTGACATTTTCTTAGTCGCCTCCTACAGAAAAAGCCATGGACCTCAGAGATCTTCCAAATCATCAGAGGGATCTCATTGTTAGAAGGTATCAGTCAGGGGTCCAAGGCATTAGATCTACCATGGAACACAGTGAAGACCGTCATCATCAAGTGGAGAAAATATGGCACAACAGAGACATCACCAAGAACTGGACGTCCCTCCAAAACTGATGAAAAGACGAGAAGAAAACTGGTCAGGGAGGCTGCCAAGAGGCCTACAGCAACATTAAAGGAGCTGCCGGAATATCTGGCAAGTCCTGGCTGTGTGGTGACAACAATCTCCCATATTCTTCATATGTCTGGGCTATGGGGTAGAGGGACAAGACGGAAGACTTTTCTTACCAAGAAAAACATCCAAGCCCAAGTAAATTTTGCAAAAACAAATTTGAAGTCTCCCAAAAAGCATGTGGGGAAAAGGTGTTCTGGTCTGATGAACCCTAGGTTGAACTTTTTTGGCCATAATTCCAAAAGATAAAAACAACACCGCACATCACCAAAAGATCACCATACCCACCGTGAAGCATGGTGGTGGCAGCATCATACTTTGGGGCTGTTTTTCTTCAGTTGGAGCCTTAGTCAAGGTAGAGGGAATCATGAACAGTTCCAAATACCAGTCAATATTGGCACAAAACCTTCAGGCTTCTTAAATTCTTTATTCAAGACCCACCTTCTTGAATACAGAATGTCCACACTGATTGCTTTTTTATTGGATTTGTCTTGGTCAGGGGGGTTCGTTTTGGAGGCCGGTAGCTGTATTTTTAATAATTATTTAATAATTATTTTTATAAAATAATATAATAACATTATTATTATTATTATTAGTATTTTACAAGACTTATATACCTTATATATATACTTATATACACCAACAGTTTACGCAGCGCTTTACAATGTATAAGGGGGACAACACAATTACAGTACAGTTCAATACAGAAGGTACAGGAGGGCCCGGCTCGTAGAGCTTACATTCTAAAGGGAGGGGCTGGTGGTACAAAAGGTAATAGCTGCAAAGAATGATTTGATGGGGGTGGCTCCAGGACAGTTCTTAGGTGGTGTGGGATAGGCTTCCCTGAATAAATGAGTTTTCAGGGATCTCCTAAAGGTGGACAGGGTAGGGGCTGATCGGACATACTGGGGCAGGGAATTCCAGAGGATGGGAGAGGCTCTGGAGAAGTTCTGAAGGTGAGTATGAGAGGAGGTAACAAGGGAGATAGAGAGCAGGAGGTCCTGGGAGGAGCGGAGTTGACGATCTGGGTGATATCTGCAGATGAGGTTGGTGATGTAGATGGGGGCGATGTTGTGAATGGCCTTGTATGTTGTGGTTAGCATTTTGAATTTTATACGGTGGGGGAGGGGAAGCCAGTGAAGGGATTGGCAGAGAGGGGCAGCAGTCACGGATCGATTGGTGAGGTGTATTAGTCTGGCAGCAGCATTCATAATAGACTGAAGGGGGAGGAGCCTGTGTAAGGGTCGGCGATTAAGGAGAGAGTTGCAGTAGTCGAGGCGGGAAATAATCAAGGAGTGACTAAGTTGCTTTGTGGTGTCATTAGTCAGGAAGGGTGGAATTCTGGAGATGTTGCGGAGGTTAAGGCGGCAGGATTTAGCCAGTGATTGGATGTGGGGGCTGAAGGAGAGGTCAGAGTCAAGGATTACAACCAGGACCCTGGCATCTGTGGAGGGACCAATGGTTGTGTTGTTGATCTTAATGGTAAAGTCATGGGGGGGGACCAGGAAGGAGCAAATATAACAAGCTCAGTTTTAGAAAGATTGAGTTTGAGGAAGAGGTGTGACATCCATACCCATATGTCATTCAGTAAGTTTGAGATCCGTGAGGAGATCGATGGAGTGAGTTGAGGAGTGGAGAGATAGATCTGTGTGTCATCGGCATAGAGGTGGTATTAGAAGCCATGGGAGGTTATCAACTGGCCCAGGGAAGAGGCATAGAGAGAGAATAGGAGGGGCCCAAGGATGGAGCCTTGGGGTACCCCAACAGAAAGAGGAAGAGGAGCGGAGGAGATAGAGTTGTAAGTGACACTGAAAGTGCGCTGAGATAGGAGGTAGGAGGAGAACCAGGATAATGCAGAATCACGGAGGCCAAGGGAGTGGAGTATTCTGGGGAGCAGCAGGTGGTCAACTGTGTCAAAGGCAGGAGAGAGGTCTTCTAAAAGTATGAGTATGGAGTAATGGCCATTGGTTTTGGCAGTTATTAGGTCATTGGTGAGTTTTAGTAGGGCAGTTTCAGTAGAATGTTGTGTTATTATTATTATTATATTTTATTATATAATATACGTTTATATATTATAATAATATTATATTAATATTTTTTCTTTATGATTTTTTCTTTGAAGAACCCTGATAGATAGATAGATAGATAGATAGATAGATAGATAGATAGATAGATAGATAGATAGATAGATAGATAGATAGATAGATAGATAGATAGAGATAGAGAACTAGATAGAGGCTGCTTGTAGTCTCCACCTGAGGTGTATGTGACAGGGTGACAACACAGGAGCACATTTCAGAGATGGTTGCCACCCCATAACAGGATAACAGGAAGTGCCCAGGCAAGGACCTCCATGGCAGGATGACCAGGGATTAATTTAATCCGAATGGCTGATTTTAAAAGATTGAAAACAACGTTTTAAAAGCACATTAACATGTTAAATTAAAATGTATCGTTTTCTTAAACTTTGTATGTTATGGACATCCTCGGACTCCCATGTTGCGGGCCTGTACGAAGTCCTGGGTGGGGAGGACACATGCACAGCCCCTGATGAGGAGAAATGGAAACCTTCAATATTCTCCTATATGATGTAAGACAACATTAGTATAAATTCCCGGGTAATTATAAACGTATTATTGCCATGGCTGTTGCTTATGCAAATTATCGTTAATGAGCAATTGGAAATTCGTTCAGCCTCATCCTGCATATTGCTAAATCACACTGTATGCTAATGAACTTTATATATTTATTGCACGTGTTCATTGTATGCTTAATTTTGTTATTTTACCCCATAAGTACCAGTTTTGGGTAAGGCGATGTGTGTTCTGGTAATGTTCCATGCTGGGTTCCAAAATTTGGAACTCACCACTTCCCATTAAAGCAGTGAAAGTATAGACAGTGTGGGGACACCTTCCTTTGTATCAAGGGAGCGGCATTTTTTTGTACTGATTCACCCGCCAAGCTGTGACGTTTAGAGGAGGCGTGGTCTGGCCGTCATACACCTGTACACATTTCTAGGGAACATTTGCATAGAAATGGGGATTTTGGTTTTCAAATATTGCAATACACATTCAAGCTTACCAACTGGGGGGGGGGGGGGTGTAGGTGGGGCAGGCATCATATGACCCCCAGAGACATGTTCTGTGCTGTTACAGCTCCACCACTCAGGAAACCCAGAAATGAGGCGATCGACTAGAAAGAGCACAGAAATCATACAACCCTGGAGAGCTTGTTGGTAACCTGAATTTGCTGCCATTTCCCACCAAGCTGGCCAGGGACTCACAGCTTCACGAGTTTGGGTGCACACATACCTGTTTTGGGGAGGAACTCCACCATTTTGTGTCCCACTGTAAGAGTCCAGGGCTTTCTACGCATGCACCAATGGCGCGTTGCCGCAAGAGGAAATCAGTGCCGATTGAGCATGCGCCAAAGACGCCTCAGTGCGCTAACCCGCACCTGCGCAGAAGACTTGATGGAAAAAGGCAGGAAAATGCCCAGGAGTAGCACAGGAAGTGACTTCAACCTGATCGAAAAAGGTGGGAAAATGTCCAGGAAGTGACCTCAACCTGAAGGAAAAAGGTGGGAAATTGCCCAGGAGGCGCACAGGAAGTGACCTCAAACTTCCCTATATAAAGCCCAGCCCAGACACTGCCAAATTTCTGGATTATCTTTAGTCCCCCCTTGTTCCTGTGCTAGTGTGTGATCTGTCCGAACCTGTTGTGACCTGGAAACCTATTTGACTACTCTTGATTGCTGCTTGCCATTGACCTCGGATTTGTACCTTGACCATTCTACTTCTTTGTCCCTTTTGTACTTAGCTGCCCGATTGGAACCGACCCCGGTTTGGATGTCGACCATTCTTCTTCTGATTAACCCTTTTATACTTCGTTGCCCAACTGGACTTGACATCGGTTTGGATCTTGGACAAAGGCTTGCACGGTGCTCCGCACTACTGGTACCCGTGCCACTCGGTGTCCACCAAGTCTCTGTCTCCATCTCCAGAGGCTTCAAGGACCCGAGGTGCAAGGGAGGCCTCCCCACTACTTCGGTCTCACATCAGGTACGTGACACCCACACTATTCACAGCACTCACATTTTCCTGGCCCAAGACCCACGTTTTTGAATAAAGAATGTCCATACAGTCTGCCTTTTCAATGGTTTTGTTATGGTCAGGGGTTGGGCGGGCTTGGAAACCAGTAGCTATAGCAGTAGAGAGGCTCCCACCGACCAGCAGGATAGGTACACAAGCCGGTCCTCTCTGGCAGATGACACAGGCTCACCCGAGGTGTGGGGCCTAAGCACTAACCGGTGTTCACCAGAGCTCTTGATGGTGGAGATGGGTTTTGCTGCATGGTAATACCAGGTTGTGTCCTCAGGATCACCCCCATCAGTAGGGATGAGCTTCGTGTTCGAGTCGAACCCATGTTCGACTCGAACATCGGCTGTTCGATCGTTCGCCGAATTGCGAACGTTATGGGCCGTTCGCGCTAAATTCGTGTGGCGCGTCACGGCCCATAATTCACTGCGGCATCGCAGTGCATTGCTGGCTGATGATTGGCCAAGCATGCACTATGACCCGCATGCTTGGCCAATCACAGCGCTGTCAGTAGAGAGAGCTGTAATTGGCCAAAGCCAGGGTGGCTTTGGCCAATTACGGCTCAGGGCATTTAGTACACACCCCACACTATATAAGGCCGCCTGCACGGCGGCCCTGTGTAGTGTGTGTTCCGGTGTGCTGAGAGATAGAGAGAGAGAGAGACAGTGTCATTTGATTTGAGTTAGATAGATTAGGCAGAACAGTCAGTCAGTTAGCTGCACTTACAGTGTATTGTGTATATATATGCATCCCAGGTGTTGCATATATATATATACACTGTATTCAGTTTAGCTAGATCCGTTCCTGTTATCTTCTATCTAGACTATTTACATTTAATGCAGTGCGTCCTGCTCACAGTGTTCAGCTAGATCCGTTCCTGTTATCTTCTAGACTATTTACATTTAGTGCAGTGCGTCCTGCTCACAGTGTTCAGCTAGATCCGTTCCTGCTATTTACATTTAGTGCAGTGCGTCCTGCTCACAGTGTTCAGCTAGATCCGTTCCTGTTAAATTCCTACTGACCGGCAGGCTTGTCTGGTTACAGTATATAAAGCTACCTGAAGAAAATTACAGGTGTTCTATTTGATCCTATTAGTACCACGGTCAGGCAGCTAGACTATTTACATTTAGTACAGTGTGTCCTGCTCACAGTGTTCAGCTAGATCCGTTCCTGTTAAATTCCTACTGACCGGCAGGCTTGTCTGGTTACAGTATATAAAGCTACCTGAAGAAAATTACAGGTGTTCTATTTGATCCTATTAGTACCACGGTCAGGCAGCTAGACTATTTACATTTAGTACAGTGTGTCCTGCTCACAGTGTTCAGCTAGATCCGTTCCTGTTATCTTCCTACTGACAGGCAGGCTTGTCTGGTTACAGTATATAAAGCTACCTGAAGAAAATTACAGGTGTTCTATTTGATCCTATTAGTACCACGGTCAGGCAGCTAGACTATTTACATTTAGTACAGTGTGTCCTGCTCACAGTGTTCAGCTAGATCCGTTCCTGTTATCTTCCTACTGACAGGCAGGCTTGTCTGGTTACAGTATATAAAGCTACCTGAAGAAAATTACAGGTGTTCTATTTGATCCTATTAGTACCACGGTCAGGCAGCTAGACTATTTACATTTAGTACAGTGCGTCCTGCTCACAGTGTACAGCTAGATCCGTTCCTGTTATCTTCCTACTGACAGGCAGGCTTGTCTGGTTACAGTATATAAAGCTACCTGAAGAAAATTACAGGTGTTCTATTTGATCCTATTAGTACCACGGTCAGGCAGCTAGACTATTTACATTTAGTACAGTGCGTCCTGCTCACAGTGTTCAGCTAGATCCGTTCCTGTTATCTTCCTACTGACAGGCAGGCTTGTCTGGTTACAGTATATAAAGCTACTTGAAGAAAATTACAGGTGTTCTATCCCAGCTTAGTGCAGCTACAGGCCATTAGTATGTCTGGAAGGCCAAGAAGGAGAGGCAGACAGTCACAAGCCAATAAGAGAGGGCAAGCAGGCTCTGTGTCTAGTGCTGGTCGTGGAGACGGTGCATCCTCATCAGCACGTGGCCATGGGACACGCTTGGCCTTTTTTTCGGCAGCTGGCCATGTTGAGCCGCAACATGCGGAAGACTTGGTCGAGTGGATGACCAAGCCGTCCTCATCCTCCTCATCCTCTCTCACCCATGCCCAGGGTGCTTTGTCTGGCAAAGCAGCGGCCTCTTCCCTCAGCTCAATGTCATCAGTGACTCCTTCCCTAGCTCCACCATGTCCTCATGAGGATTCCCTCGAACTGTTTGACCACAGTGTTGGGTACATGCTCCAGGAGGATGCCCAGCGTTTGGAAGGCTCTGATGACGATACTGAGCTCGATGAAGGCAGTAACATGAGCGCGGACAGAGGGGGTGCCCAAGAAGGACAGCAATCTGGCAGTCATGCTCCCCCTGCTGCAGCATACTGCCAGGTTTGCTCCAGTGATGAGGAGGGAGGGGATGATGAGGTCACTGACTCAACGTGGGTGCCTGATAGGAGAGAGGAGGAGGAGGAGGAGGAGGAGGAGGAGGAGGAGGAGGAGGCGGCAGCACATCACCAACGAGGCAGGATGCCCTCCAGGGGCCAGCCTAAGGGCAGCACATTGACTGCATCACACCCCAAAGCTCCACATGTGCAGGGCGCTGCAGTCTCTGCGCGTTATTCAAAAAGTTCTTTGGTGTGGGCCTTTTTTGAGACGAGTGCATCAGATCGCACCGCTGCTATTTGCAACATATGTCTCAAGCGTATCTCGCGTGGCCAAAATATCTCCCGCTTGGGTACCACATGCTTGACCAGACATATGTTGACCTGCCATGCAGTTCGTTGGCAAGCGTATCTAAAAGACCCACACCAAAGAACAAAGAGGATCTCTCCTTGCTCCTCATCAGCTGAGATTTCCAACCCCACTAGACCTTCAGTCCTCTCTGAGACCTACAGTGAGAGGAATGAAGGTGTAGAATTAGGTGTGTCACAGCCAAGTACTTGTGGGCAATCTGCTTTTGGTACACCGACGTCAGATTGTACCAGGCAAATTTCCCTGCCCCAGCTGCTGCACCGCCGAAAGAAGTTTGCTCCCAGCCATCCACATGCCCAGCGGTTGAATGCTAGCTTGGCAAAATTGCTAGCACTTCAACTGCTGCCTTTTCAGTTGGTAGACTCTGCCCCCTTCCGTGAGTTTGTGGAATGTGCGGTTCCTCAGTGGCAGGTACCCAAACGCCACTTTTTCTCACGGAAGGCGATTCCGGCTCTCTACCGGCATGTGGAAGGCAATGTCCATGCCTCGCTGGACAGGGCGGTCAGCGGTAAGGTGCATATTACCGCTGACTCATGGTCCAGCAGGCATGGACAGGGACGTTACCTAAGTTTCACGGCACATTGGGTGACTCTGCTGGCAGCTGGGAAGGATGCAGGACAAGGTGCAGTAGTGTTGGAGGTTGTTCCGCCACCACGCCTCCAAAATGCTGATTGTGACACACCTCTCTCCTCCACCCCCTCCTCTTCTTCTTCCTCTATGGCCTCTTCCTCGGAACCAGCGGTGCTCCGTAGGCATTCAAGGGGCTACGCAAGTACGCAGGCCAAAAGATGCCATGCGGTGCTTGAGCTGGTGTGCTTGGGGGACAGGAGCCACACTGGGGCAGAGGTTTTGTCAGCTCTGCAGGGGCAGGTTCAGAGGTGGTTGACGCCACGCCAACTTAAGGCAGGAATGGTGGTTTGCGACAATGGCACCAACCTCCTCTCTGCCCTCCGACAGGGACAAATGACCCATGTGCCCTGTTTGGCTCACGTCCTTAACTTGGTGGTGCAGCGGTTCTTGGGCAGGTACCCGGGCTTACAGGATGTCCTGAGGCAGGCCAGGAAAGTCTGTGTGCATTTCCGCCGGTCATATAATGCCAGTGCTCGGCTGACGGACCTCCAAAAGGAGTTTAACCTGCCCAAGAACCGCCTAATCTGTGACATGCCCACCAGGTGGAACTCAACGTTGGCCATGCTGCAGCGGCTGCACACGCAGCAGAGGGCCATCAATGAGTACCTGTGCGACTATGGCACCAGGACAGGGTCAGGGGAGCTTGGTTTTTTTTCCCCACGTCAGTGGGCCATGATCAGGGATGCATGCACTGTCCTGTCACCATTCGAGGAGGCCACGAGGATGGTGAGCAGTGACAGTGCATGCATCAGTGACACTGTCCCCCTTGTCCACCTGTTGGAGCACACGCTGCGTGGAATAATGGACAGGGCACTTGAGGCAGAACAGAGGCAGGAAGAGGAGGACTTCCTTAGCTCTCAAGGCCCCCTTTATCCAGACAGTGTTCCTGCGTGCCCGCCGATCACACAGGAAGAGGACGAGGAGGAAGAGGAGGAGGAGGAAGATTGTGTCAGTATGGAGGTGGAGCCTGGCACTCAGCATCAGCAGCAGTCTTTAAGGGATCAGTCCCAAGAAACACATGGACTTGTACGTGGCTGGGAGGAGGTGGCTGCGGACCATGTCGTTCTTAGTGACCCAGAGGACTCCGGACCGAATGCCTCAGCAAACCTACGCTGCATGGCCTCCCTGATCCTGCAAAGCCTGCGTAAGGATCCTCGTATTCGTGGTATCAAGGAGAAGGACCAATACTGGCTGGCAACCCTCCTTGATCCACGTTACAAGGGTAAGGTTGCGGACCTTATCTTGCCATCGCAGAGGGAGCAGAGGATGAAACATCTTCGGGAGGCCTTGCAGAAAGGTCTGTGCAACGCGTTCCCAGAGACTGGGAGGTTACAAACTCCTGTTTCTGGACAACGTGTTGCTGAGGCTTCGGTCAGTCAAAGAAGGAGCGGTGGAGAAGGTGGCCGTCTGACCGATGCGTTCAGACAATTTTTTGGTCCGCAGCCCCAAGGTATGATCGGTTCCAGCAACCATCGCCAGCGTCTGTTTTATATGGTGCAGGAATACCTAGGGGCAAGATCAGACTTGGACACCTTTCCCACCGAAAATCCTCTGGGTTACTGGGTCTTGAGGATGGATCACTGGCCAGAGCTTGCACAGTATGCAATTGAGCTACTGGCCTGTCCTGCATCCAGCGTTCTTTCGGAACGCACATTCAGTGCTGCTGGAGGCGTGGTAACCGATCACAGGGTGCGTCTGTCCACCGACTCGGTCGATCGGCTGACCTTCATAAAAATGAATGAGTCTTGGATCACCACCAGCTACCAAGCACCTGATGCTGATGTAACCGAATAATTTTTTTTGAAATCTCAGATCCCTTCAAAGACTGCCTATGCTGATGCTGAGTGACTATCCCTGAGTAATTATCCTCTTCCTCCTCAATCATCACGCTGATAGCTTGTAAGAACATTTTTGGTTCTGGGCGCCACCACCAGTGCCTAAGGCACAATTTTTCAGCCCCTGTTTAACAGGGGCGTGTAATTACAATTTTTGATGTAATACTTTGCAGCAGGGCTCGTTCCTGCATTCCAACTAGAGTGTCTGTGAGGGGTTGCAGTGTTGTGGCACCAGCACCAGTGCCTAGGGCCCAATTTTTCTGCCCCTGTCTAACAGGGGCGTGTAATTACAATTTTTGATGCAATACTTTGCAGCAGGGCTCGTTCCTGCGTTCCAACTAGAGTGTCTGTGAGGGGTTGCAGTGTTGTGGCACCAGCACCAGTGCCTAAGGCCCAATTTTTCTGCCCCTGTCTAACAGGGGCGTGTAATTACAATTTTTGAAGCAATCATTTGCAGCAGGGCTCGTTCCTGCGTTCCAACTAGAGTGTCTGTGAGGGGTTGCAGTGTTGTGGCACCAGCACCAGTGCCTAAGGCCCAATTTTTCTGCCCCTGTCTAACAGGGGCGTGTAATTACAATTTTTGAAGCAATAATTTGCAGCAGGGCTCGTTCCTGCGTTCCAACTAGAGTGTCTGTGAGGGGTTGCAGTGTTGTGGCACCAGCACCAGTGCCTAAGGCCTAATTTTTCAGCTGCTGTTCAACAGGGGCATGTAATTACAATTCTTGATCTAATATTTCACAGCAGGGCCCTGTGAGGGCTTACAGTGTTGTGGCCACAGCAACACCTAAGGCCCAAATTTCTGCTGAGTATATAGGGCAGGACCCTACTTTCAAACATCTAACTTACAAACGACTCCTACTTGCAAACGGAAGGAGACAACAGGAAGTGAGATGAAATCTACCCCTAGGAAGGGAAATTCTCTCCTGTAAGAGTTAATATGGGAAAACAAGTTCTCCTTTCCACTGATGCTTTCCAATCCTTGTTCCACAAAAAAACCCAAATTTTCAAAAAACATTTTTCATTGGGACAAAAAAGTGAGGTGAAATCTTCTGAAGAGGAGGAAAGACAGCAAAACAAATGTCACAGGGGTGATAACCCTTCCCTATGTTTTCCAAAAAGCTTAGAAAAGATTTTTTGGCTGGAGCTAAACACGTTAAAAATGTTCAAAATTACAAACAGATTCTACTTAACAACAAACCTACAGTCCCTGTCTTGTTTGCACCGCCTGTATACTGCTGTTCAGAGTATATAGGGCCTGGTGGCCCCACACCTTTCCTTATTTTAATTTGGGTGCGGGGTTCCCCTTAATATCCATACAAGACCCAAAGGGACTGGTAATGGACTGGGGGGTACCCATGCCGTTTGTCTCACTGATTTTCATCCATATTGCCATGACCCGACATGACATTAAACCCGCAAGCAGTTTTAAATGAGATTTTTTCCTTTAAAAATGACATTTGGTGCAGGGACTGTTCTAAACATGGGAAACACGCGTCACTTTACAGGCATACTATAGACACCCCCCAGGTACGATATTTAAAGGAATATTTCACTTTTTTTTTTTTACTTTAAGCATCATTAAAATCACTGCTCCCGAAAAAACGGCCGTTTTTAAAAGTTTTTTTTGCATTGATACATGTCCCCTGGGGTAGGACCCGGGTCCCCAAACCCTTTTTAGGACAATACCATGCAAATTAGCCTTTAAAATGAGCACTTTTGATTTCGAACGTTCGAGTCCCATAGACGTCAATGGGGTTCTAACG
>NC_133332.1:4355609-4415609 GCF_042186555.1 Aquarana catesbeiana
GAAGAAAATTACAGGTGTTCTATCCCAGCTTAGTGCAGCTACAGGCCATTAGTATGTCTGGAAGGCCAAGAAGGAGAGGCAGACAGTCACAAGCCAATAAGAGAGGGCAAGCAGGCTCTGTGTCTAGTGCTGGTCGTGGAGACGGTGCATCCTCATCAGCACGTGGCCATGGGACACGCTTGGCCCTTTTTTTCGGCAGCTGGCCATGTTGAGCGCAACATGCGGAGACTTGGTCGAGTGATGACCAAGCCCGTCCTCATCCCTCTCATCCTCTCTCACCCATGCCCAGGGTGCTTTGTCTGGCAAAGCAGCGGCCTCTTCCCTCAGCTCAATGTCATCAGTGACTCCTTCCCTAGCTCCACACATGTCCTCATGAGGATTCCCTCGAACTGTTTGACCACAGTGTTGGGTACATGCTCCAGGTGAGAGCTACTGCCCAGCGTTTGGAAGGCTCTGATGACGATACTGAGCTCGATGAAGGCAGTAACATGAGCGCGGACAGAGGGGGTGCCCAAGAAGGACAGCAATCTGGCAGTCATGCTCCCCTGCTGCAGCATACTGCCAGGTTTGCTCCAGTGATGAGGAGGGAGGGGATGATGAGGTCACTGACTCAACGTGGGTGCCTGATAGGAGAGAGGAGGAGGAGGAGGAGGAGGAGGACGGAGGAGGAGGAGGAAGGCGGCAGCACATCACCAACGAGGCAGGATGCCCTCCAGGGGCCAGCCTAAGGGCAGCACATTGACTGCATCACACCCAAAGCTCCACATGTGCAGGGCGCTGGCAGTCTCTGCGCGTTATTCAAAAAGTTCTTTGGGTGTGGGCCTTTTTTGAGACGAGTGCATCAGATCGCACGCTGCTATTTGCAACATATGTCTCAAGCGTATCTCGCGTGGCCAAAATATCTCCCGCTTGGGTACCACATGCTTGACCAGACATATGTTGACCTGCCATGCAGTTCGTTGGCAAGCGTATCTAAAAGACCCACACCAAAGAACAAAGAGGATCTCTCCTTGCTCCTCATCAGCTGAGATTTCCAACCCCACTAGACCTTCAGTCCTCTCTGAGACCTACAGTGAGAGGAATGAAGGTGTAGAATTAGGTGTGTCACAGCCAAGTACTTGTGGGCAATCTGCTTATGGTACACCGACGTCAGATTGTACCAGGCAAATTTCCCTGCCCAGCTGCTTGCACCGCCGAAAGAAGTTTGCTCCCAGCCTCCACATGCCAGCGGTTGAATGCTAGCTTGGCAAAATTGCTAGCACTTCAACTGCTGCCTTTTCAGTTGGTAGACTCTGCCCCCCTTCCGTGAGTTGGTGGAATGTGCGGTTCCTCAGTGGCAGGTACCCAAACGCCACTTTTCTCACGGAAGGCGATTCCGGCTCTCTACCGGCATGTGGAAGGCAATGTCCATGCCTCGCTGGACAGGGCGGTCAGCGGTAAGGTGCATATTACCGGCTGACTCGTGGTCCAGCAGGCATGGACAGGGACGTTACCTAAGTTTCACGGCACATTGGGTGACTCTGCTGGCAGCTGGAAGGATGCAGGACAAGGTGCAGTAGTGTTGAGGTTGTTCCGCCACCACGCCTCCAAAATGCTGATTGTGACACACCTCTCTCCTCCACCCCCTCCTCTTCTTCTTCCTCTATGGCCTCTTCCTCGGAACCAGCGGTGCTCCGTAGGCATTCAAGGGCCTACGCAAGTACGCAGGCCAAAAGATGCCATGCGGTGCTTGAGCTGGTGTGCTTGGGGGACAGGAGCCACACTGGGGCAGAGGTTTTGTCAGCTCTGCAGGGGCAGGTTCAGAGGTGGTTGACGCCACGCCAACTTAAGGCAGGAATGGTGGTTTGCGACAATGGCACCAACCTCCTCTCTGCCCTCCGACAGGGACAAATGACCCATGTGCCCTGTTTGGCTCACGTCCTTAACTTGGTGGTGCAGCGGTTCTTGGGCAGGTACCCCGGGCTTACAGGATGTCCTGAGGCAGGCCAGGAAAGTCTGTGTGCATTTCCGCCGGTCATATAATGCCAGTGCTCGGCTGACGGACCTCCAAAAGGAGTTTAACCTGCCCAAGAACCGCCTAATCTGTGACCATGCCCACCAGGTGGAACTCAACGTTGGCCATGCTGCAGCGGCTGCACACGCAGCAGAGGGCCATCAATGAGTACCTGTGCGACTATGGCACCAGGACAGGGTCAGGGGAGCTTGGTTTTTTTTCCCCACGTCAGTGGGCCATGATCAGGGATGCATGCACTGTCCTGTCACCATTCGAGGAGGCCACGAGGATGGTGAGGCAGTGACAGTGCATGCATCAGTGACACTGTCCCCCTTGTCCACCTGTTGGAGCACACGCTGCGTGGAATAATGGACAGGGCACTTGAGGCAGAACAGAGGCAGGAAGAGGAGGACTTCCTTAGCTCTCAAGGCCCCCCTTTATCCAGACAGTGTTCCTGCGTGCCCGCCGATCACACAGGAAGAGGACGAGGAGGAAGAGGAGGAGGAGGAAGATTGTGTCAGTATGGAGGTGGAGCCTGGCACTCAGCATCAGCAGCAGTCTTTAAGGGATCAGTCCCAAGAAACACATGGACTTGTACGTGGCTGGGAGGAGGTGGCTCGGACCATGTCGTTCTTAGTGACCCAGAGGACTCCGGACCGAATGCCTCAGCAAACCTACGCTGCATGGCCTCCCTGATCCTGCAAAGCCTGCGTAAGGATCCTCGTATTCGTGGTATCAAGGAGAAGGACCAATACTGGCTGGCAACCCTCCTTGATCCACGTTACAAGGGGTAAGGTTGCGGACCTTATCTTGCCATCGCAGAGGGAGCAGAGGATGAAACATCTTCGGGAGGCCCTTGCAGAAAGGTCTGTGCAACGCGTTCCCAGAGACTGGGAGGTTACAAACTCCTGTTTCTGGACAACGTGTTGCTGAGGCTTCGGTCAGTCAAAGAAGGAGCGGTGGAGAAGGTGGGCCGTCTGACCGATGCGTTCAGACAATTTTTTGGTCCGCAGCCCCAAGGTATGATCGGTTCCAGCAACCATCGCCAGCGTCTGTTTTATATGGTGCAGGAATACCTCAGGGGCAAGATCAGACTTGGACACCTTTCCCACCGAAAATCCTCTGGGTTACTGGGTCTTGAGGATGGATCACTGGCCAGAGCTTGCACAGTATGCAATTGAGCTACTGGGCCTGTCCTGCATCCAGCGTTCTTTCGGAACGCACATTCAGTGCTGCTGGAGGCGTGGTAACCGATCACAGGGTGCGTCTGTCCACCGACTCGGTCGATCGGCTGACCTTCATAAAAATGAATGAGTCTTGGATCACCACCAGCTACCAAGCACCTGATGCTGATGTAAACCGAATAATTTTTTTTGAAATCTCAGATCCCTTCAAGACTGCCTATGCTGATGCTGAGTGACTATCCCTGAGTAATTATCCTCTTCCTCTCTCAATCATCACGCTGATAGCTTGTAAGAACATTTTTGGTTCTGGGCGCCACCACCAGTGCCTAAGGCACAATTTTTCAGCCCCTGTTTACAGGGGCGTGTAATTACAATTTTGATGTAATACTTTGCAGCAGGGCTCGTTCCTGCATTCCAACTAGAGTGTCTGTGAGGGGTTGCAGTGTTGTGGCACCAGCACCAGTGCCTAGGGCCCAATTTTTTCTGCCCCTGTCTAACAGGGGCGTTGTAATTACAATTTTTGATGCAATACTTTGCAGCAGGGCTCGTTCCTGCGTTCCAACTAGAGTGTCTGTGAGGGGTTGCAGTGTTGTGGCACCAGCACCAGTGCCTAAGGCCCAATTTTTCTGCCCTGTCTAACAGGGGCGTGTAATTACAATTTTGAAGCAATCATTTGCAGCAGGGCTCGTTCCTGTGTTCCAACTAGAGTGTCTGTGAGGGGTTGCAGTGTTGTGGCACCAGCACCAGTGCCTAAGGCCCAATTTTTCTGCCCCTGTCTAACAGGGGCGTGTAATTACAATTTTTG
Source organism: Aquarana catesbeiana (assembly GCF_042186555.1). Classification (NCBI taxonomy): domain Eukaryota; kingdom Metazoa; phylum Chordata; class Amphibia; order Anura; family Ranidae; genus Aquarana; species Aquarana catesbeiana. The sequence continues at coordinate 4,359,592 of NC_133332.1, forward strand.
AAGCAATAATTTGCAGCAGGGCTCGTTCCTGCGTTCCAACTAGAGTGTCTGTGAGGGGTTGCAGTGTTGTGGCACCAGCACCAGTGCCTAAGGCCTAATTTTTCAGCTGCTGTTCAACAGGGGCATGTAATTACAATTCTTGATCTAATATTTCACAGCAGGGCCCTGTGAGGGCTTACAGTGTTGTGGCCACAGCAACACCTAAGGCCCAAATTTCTGCTGAGTATATAGGGCAGGACCCTACTTTCAAACATCTAACTTACAAACGACTCCTACTTGCAAACGGAAGGAGACAACAGGAAGTGAGATGAAATCTACCCCTAGGAAGGGAAATTCTCTCCTGTAAGAGTTAATATGGGAAAACAAGTTCTCCTTTCCACTGATGCTTTCCAATCCTTGTTCCACAAAAAAACCCAAATTTTCAAAAAAACATTTTTCATTGGGACAAAAAGTGAGGTGAAATCTTCTGAAGAGGAGGAAAGACAGCAAAACAAATGTCACAGGGGTGATAACCCTTCCTATGTTTTCCAAAAAGCTTAGAAAAGATTTTTTGGCTGGAGCTAAACACGTAAAAATGTTCAAAATTACAAACAGATTCTACTTAACAACAAACCTACAGTCCCTGTCTTGTTTGCACCGCCTGTATACTGCTGTTCAGAGTATATAGGGCCTGGTGGCCCCACACCTTTCCTTATTTTAATTTGGGGTGCGGGGTTCCCCTTAATATCCATACAAGACCCAAAGGGACTGGTAAATGGACTGGGGGGTACCCATGCCGTTTGTCTCACTGATTTTCATCCATATTGCATGACCCGACATGACATTAAACCCGCAAGCAGTTTTAAATGAGATTTTTTCCTTTAAAAATGACATTTGTGCAGGGACTGTTCTAAACATGGGAAACACGCGTCACTTTACAGGCATACTATAGACACCCCCCAGGTACGATATTTAAAGGAATATTTCACTTTTTTTTTTTACTTTAAGCATCATTAAAATCACTGCTCCCGAAAAAACGGCCGTTTTTAAAAGTTTTTTTTGCATTGATACATGTCCCCTGGGGTAGGACCCGGGTCCCCAAACCCCTTTTTAGGACAATACCATGCAAATTAGCCTTTAAAATGAGCACTTTTGATTTCGAACGTTCGAGTCCCATAGACGTCAATGGGGTTCTAACGTTCGTGCGAACTTTCGGTCCGTTCGCGGGTTCTGGTGCGAACCGAACCGGGGGGTGTTCGGCTCATCCCTACCCATCAGGAAGTCCAGTAGCAGATATAGTAGGTTGGGATCAAGCAGAAGCGTAGTCAGTAAACTAGCCAAAAGTCAGTAACAAGTGGTTGCAGGGGATCAAGAAGAAGCGTAGCTGAGGAACAAGCCAAAGGTCAGTAACGAGTGGTAGTGGAGATAAGGACAGCTGCAGGTATGCAACGGAGCAAAATATCGGCTGGAGAAAGCACAATAATCTAGCAAACAGGAAGTGCAGAGACATGGCTTAGATAGGAAGTTCACAGAAGGCACAAAAAGTTCAAGGTTCGCCAGAAATCAGGTTCAAGGCAAAATTACCCAAGAATCAGGTGCTGACCAGCATGTCAGGTGGCTCCGCAAGAAGAGCTACTGCTGGAAGCAGCAAAGGTCGTGGGTTCAGCCACGAGCAAACAGTTTAAGGATCGCCAGAGACAAAGGTTCAAGGCAAGATTAACCAAGGAATCAGACAGGGTGCTGTACAGCATCTCAGGTGGCTTCGTAAGAAAAGAGCTACTGCTGAAAGCAGCAAAGGTCAGGGGTTCAGTTACTGGCTCTGACAGGTTTTCTGAATAATGATATGGACAAAAAACGTGGCACAATGGCTTCATACCTTTTTCCTGTTTACAGTAAGGAACACATCAGTGCCACCAACTCAAACTCTTAAAGTCCAGCCATCTTCCCAAATTGCTCTCTCATGAGTCCCCCAGCAGTAGGTCTCACATGGAGCCTCTCTCCTGGGTCTGGGCCAAAAAAGTCTGCTACTCTTCCAAGCTACAAACCTACATGCTGTAGGTCAAGGGTAATCACCTGATGTCCACCTTCTGCCAAGGGCTCCACCCACATCCAAATATAAAGGGGCACAATACTCCTCCCACTGACATCACCAGGGGTGGTCTCTCTAAAAGGGACACTACCATCTGCTTACAAGCCAATCAGGATGGAGGACACGGTGTAGATAAAATTTCAAAGAGCAAATGGCATTCAAGAGAGAGGATGGTGAGGGACACCCACCAGCCCCTGGTGAAGGACCAAAAGGGCTCAAGGCATACACACTGTGGAAACCAGCAATCAGAGGGTCGGGGAGAGGAGCCACAAAGGGAGGGCAGCCAATCCAGAGGAAGTTGGGAGAGCAATAGATAAGAACAGGTGAGTGTTGAACTGCCATTTTCATCTTCATCCTTCTCATCCTTGGTCTTCCAAGCTACAAACCTACATGCTGTAGGTCAAGGGTAATCACCTCATGTCCAGCTTCTGCCAAGGTCTCCACCCACATCCGAATATAAAGGGCACAGTACTCCTCCCACTGACATCACCAGGGGGGTGGTCTCTCTAAAAGGGACACTACCATCTGTTTACAACCCAGTCAGGATAGAGGACACGGTGTAGATAAACTTCAAAGAGCAAATGGCATTCAGGTAGAGAGGATGGTGAGGGAGATCCACCAGCCCCTGGTGAGGAACCAAAAGGGCTCAAGGCACTCGCACTGCGGAAACCGGCAATAAGAGGGCCGGGGAGAGGAGCACAAAGGGAGGGCAGCCAATCCAGAGGAAGTTGGGAGAGCAATAGAGAGGAACAGGTGAGTGTTGAACTGACATTTTCATCTTCTTCATCTGCTCATCCTTGGTCTTCTAAGCTACAAACCTACACGCTGTAGGTCAAGGATAATCACCTCATGTCCACCTTCTGCCAAGGGCTCCACCCACATCCGAACATAAAGGGCACAGTACTCCTCCCACTGACATCACTAGGGCGGTGGTCTCTCTAAAAGTGACACTACCTTCTGCTTACAAGCCAATCAGGATGGAGGACACAGTGTAGATCAGGGGTCATCAAACTATGGCCCTCCAGTTGTTCTGCAACTACAATTCCTATCATGCCTAGTTATGTCTGTGAATCTTAGAGTTTTACAATGCCTCATGGGATGTGTAGTTCCGCAACAGCTGGAGGGCCGTAGTTTGAAGATCTCTGGTGTAGATAAACTTCAAAGAGCAAATGGCATTCAGGTAGAGTGGATGGTGAGGGGCACCCACACTTCGGAAACTGGCAATTAGAGGGTCGGGGAGAGGAACCATAAAGGGAGGGCAGCCAATCTGGAGGAAGTTGGGAGAGCCACAGAAAGGAGCAGGTGAGTGTTGAACTGTCATTTTCATCGTCTTCATCCTTCTCATCCTTGGCCTTCCAAGTTACAAATCTACATGCTGTAGGTCAAGGGTAATCACCTCATGTCCACCTTCTGCCAAGGGCTCTACCCACATCTGAATTTAAAGGGCACAGTACTCCACCCACTGACGTCACCAGGGGGGGTGGTCTCTCTAAAAGGGACAAGCAAATACGGACGGAGGACACGGTGTAGATAAACTTCAAAGAGCAAATGGCATTCAGGTAGAGAGGATGGTGAGGGGCACCCACACTGCGGAAACTGGCAATCAGAGGTTCAGGGAGAGGAAGCACAATCCAGAGGAAGTTGGGAGAGCAACATAAAGGAACAGGTGAGTGTTGAACTGCCATTTTCATCTTCTTCATCCTTCTTCTTGGTCTTCCAAGTTACAAACCTACATTCTGTAGGTCAAGGGTAATCACCTACAGCTCTACCCACATCTGAATTTAAAGGACACAGTACTCCACCCACTGACATCACCAGGGGGGTGGTCTCTCACGGTGTAGATAAACTTCAAAGATCAAATGGCATTCAGGTAGCGAGGATGGTGAGGGAGACCCACCAGCTCCAGGTGAGGCACCAAAAGGGCTCAAGGCACCCACACTCCGGAAACCGGCAATCCGGGGGTACAAACCTACATTCTGTAGGTAAAGGGTAATCACCTACAGCTCCACCTACATCCGAATTTAAAGGACACAGTACTCCACCCACTAACATCACCAGGGGGGTGGTCTCTCACGGTGTAGATAAACTTCAAAGATCAAATGGCATTCAGGTAGAGAGAATGGTGAGGGAGACCCACCAGCTCCAGGTGAGGGACCAAAAGGGCTCAAGGCACCCACACTGCGGAAACCGGCAATCCGAGGGTCGGGGAGAGGAACCACAAAGGGAGGGCAGCCAATCTGGAGGAAGTTGGGAGAGCCACAGAGAGGAGCAGGTGAGTGTTGAACTGCCATTTTCATCTTCTTCATCCTTCTCATCCTCAGTTTCTTTGGAAGAACGCGGTCTGTGTCTGGTTCTTTGCAGATATTTAAAAGCAGGATGGAAAATTTACATTGCAAAAGAGAGCATTGTGGGAGGCAAATGACCAATTTCTAACGATCAGCCGTGTATGGCCGACCTCGGCAAAGCCGCACATTCCTAATCGGGTATTACATAGACGTGTCGGGGGGGGGGGGGGAGGCGCACTGCAGAATTTGGGTAGAAACATTCACATTAGACACAAGGTGCCTTTCTCTGTTGTCAATGATTTTCGGCAATTATGGTAATGACGGGGGGGGGGGGACCTGCGAGAATTGGAGGGCCCGATGTCCGGCTCTTCCGGAGAGCTGCAACATCCAGCAATTCTTTATTCCATGAAATAAAAGTAAAAGTGACAGAGCGGCCTCTGCGAGTCGCAGTACTCGGCGCGGCGGTAGTAATAATGTTAATACACTCTCTGACACTAATACCCGCCTGTAATAAAGCATTATGCTAATAGCAATGCTCAGCGATAAGATGGTAGCAATTGTAATCATCAGTGACTCGCCGACTGTAATTTCATTTCCTCACCACTTCCACAGACTTTGGGACGGGAGGAAAAACAAATCACTATTAAAGAGGTCATTTTTAGCCGGCCAAGAGCGGAAATTCTGCAACAAGTGCTAATTGTACCCCTGGGGGCCCTTCACAGAGGTCCGGGGGGGGGGGGGGGGGGGGGGTCGGGGGGTTCTGCTGGGTACATCATAATGAGAGTGTAAGGTTTTCAGCCTTATTCATAACATTGGCAGCGGGTCATAATACACTATATAACCAAAAGTATTGGGACGCCTGCCTTTACACGCACATGAGCTTTAATGACATCCCAGTCTTCGTCCGTAGGGTTCAATATTGAGCTGGCCCAACCTTTGCAGCTATAACAGCTTCAGCTCTTCTGGGAAGGCCGTCCACAAGGTTTAGGAGGGTGTCTATGTTTGACCATTCTTCCAGAAGCTCATTTGTGAGGTCAGGCACTGATGTTGGACGAGAAGGCCTGGCTCACAGTCTCCACTCTAATTCATCCCAAAGGTGTTCTATCGGGGTGAGGTCAGGACTCTGCGTAGGCCAGTCAAGTTCCTCCACCCCAAACTGGCTCATCCATGTCTTTATGGACCTTGCTTTGTGCACTGGTGGGCAGTCACGTTGGAACAGGAAGGGGCCGTCCCCAAACTGTTCCCACAAAGTTGGGAGCATGAAATTGTCCAAAATATCTTGGTATGCTGACGCCTTAAGAGTTCCCTTCACTGGAACTAGGAGACCAAGCCCAACCCCTGGCAGGCTAGTCAAGTTCCTCCACCCCAAACTCCCTCATCCATGTCTTTATGGACCTTGCTTTGTGCACTGGTCCAAATCATTTGGTGGAGGGGGGATTATGGTGTGGGGGTTGATTTTCAGGGGTTGTGCTTGGCCCCCTTAGTTCCAGTGAAGGGAACTCTTAAGGCATCAGCATACCAAGAAAATTTGGACAACTTTGTGGGAACAGTTTGGGGACGGCCCCTTTCTGTTCCAACATGACTGCACACCAGTGCACAAAGCAAGGTCCATAAAGACATGGATGAGCGAGTTTGGGGTGGAGGAACTTGGCTGGCCTGCACAGAGACCTGACCTCAACCCGATATAACACCTTTGGGATGAATTAGAGCGGAAACTGCAAGCCAGGCCTTCTCGTCCAACATCAGTGCCTGACCTCATAGATGCGCTTCTGGAAGAATGGTCAAACATTCCCATAGAAACACTTCTAAACCTTGTGGATGGCCTTCCCAGAAGAGTTAAAGGTGTTATAACTGCAAAGGGTGGGCCAACTCAATACTGAGAGACCAATGTGTGTGCTGGGAGCGGGATACAGAGGAGAGACCAATGTATATGCTGGGGCTTGATACATGGGGAGACCAATGTGTGTGCTGGGAGTGGGATACAGAGGAGAGACGAATGTGTGTGCTGGGAACGGGATACAGAGGAGAGACCAATGTGTGTGCTGGGAGTGGGATACAGAGGAGAGACCAATGTGTGTAATGGGAGTGGGATACAGAGGAGAGACCAATGTGTGTAATGGGAGTGGGATACAGAGGAAAGACCAATGTGTGTGCCGGGAGCGGGATACAGAGGAGAGACCAATGTGTGTGTCAGGAGCGGGATACAGAGGAGAGACTATTGTGTGTGGTGGGAGCGGGACACATGGGGGAGTCCAATGTGGGTGATATCTCACTGGGCATGCTCTGTTCCAATAAGTTAACATATAAAGAAGGAATTGCCCTCTGATAAAGCAAAAGTGCCTCCTATGTTTCAAGGACATACCTTTATTATTTCTATGTAGATCCCATCCTATTACCATGACTGTGGTGTGATTTTCAGACCTTACCTTTTCTGTAGGCCCATGTTTGACTTCCAGAGCTGCATTAACCACTCAACAGAGTGTTACCAGGATCTGCCTCGGAGGCTACATACAGGATTATTAGATTCACCCGTACTAAGGCCAATTTAGAAAAGATCCAATTAACTCACCAACATGGAAGAACATGCAAACTCCATGCAGATAGTTCCTGGCCAGGATCCAAACCAAGGACCCCAGTGCTACAAGGCAAAAGTGTGGCACAGGTGCTAACCACTAAGCTACCGCACAACCTATAAACATATGAAGATGATATTAGATCCTGTTATCAGACTATATGTACGATAGGCTATCTTCTGTCTGTGAACTTTTTGGTAGGTTCTTAGTTATCCATGGTGAATTGTACCTCCTGGGTCTTCTGGTAATCTCACAGTTCAGTTCACTCGTTGCTACACTTAATGGGTTGGTACTCTCATAGATTGGAGTAGGAGCAAACTTGTGGAAACGCTCCGAGACAGCTGGGTAGGTAGCAAATCATAGACAGGTCCTCTTTGTTTGCTATCCAAGAGGAAAGTTGCGATTTCCACACTTGCGATCAGCCCGACGAGTCGCTTGTCCACTTGTATCCTTGAGCGCGTTTGTTGTGAATTTTATCAGAACGAGGCTTTCCAGGAGATGTTTTTGAATTCCTTGGTAAATCTTGTATGGCTCTTCGAGGACACAACATGAACGCAGCAGGGGGGGGGGGCTCCTCGCACCTCCAACACAAAGTATCAAAGCCTCGTCTTGAGAACACATGTTGTACATCATGTGAACGTCTCACGTTTTTTTTTTTTGGAGGCACCTGGTTTTAATCGCGCAGGGAACGTAGACGCGGATGATCCCAGGTACACATGTGCAGAACCTGCCCCAAAATCTGGTTCCCATCAGCCGACGGGTCAGCAGAGAGTGAAGCCATTACATTCTGACATGCACTAAGTGACACAGTCAAAGGGAACGGAGGGGGGGGCGCAGGGGTTAATGTGTTTTAGGTTGATGTTTACATCATGACATGTATGGAAGTGACACTAAGTAGCAGCTGCGATCTATGGGAATGTTCACCGGTGAAGGAAATCAGATGAGGATTTCACCCGTACATTTTGCATCATCGAAAAAAAATAAGAAAAAGACGCCAGTGAATTAATACAAAACATCCAGAGGGCCTCGTACACCTCCCGGAGGACCTCACTTCTGCCCCGCTGAAGAAACCAGGACAAAAAGGGATGCTGGGAAAAAAGAATAACCCCCGAGGACGCTCTAGATGTTTTATATTATTGTCATCCAATAAAGCGCCAATGGTGTCAATGTAGAGAATTACAACACCCCCCCATGTTGAGGGCATGTGGCCTGGTAAGGTTCGGGGGGGGGGGTGCCTGCTCGTCCCCCCCCCTTTCCTGACCTGCCAGGCTGCATGCCCAGATAAGGGTCTGGTATGGAATTTGGGAGGGGGCCCACACCGTTTTTTTTTTTTTTTTTTCGGGTCAACCGTTATGATTGCAATTCGTAAACTCGTAAAATTTGTAAATTCAAAAAATCCAAAAATCTGAAAATAAGAAAGAAAATACGAAAATTCGAAAGAACGAAAATCCAACAATTCTAAAGAATAACTAACTAATAATAACTACGAATTATCTGAAGTTACGAATTATCTGAAATAACTAATTTTGGCGTGGGATTCCCTTTAAAATCCATACCAAACTTGAAGGGCCTGGTATGGAGGAGGGGGGGTGTTAGTTTGTTCATTTTTGTCTCATTCGTTTTTTTTGTTCTTTTCTTTGTTTTTCGGGTCAACCATTGTGACTGCAATTCGTAAATTCGAAAATGTGAAAATTCCTAAATTCGAACATTCGTAAAATTTGTAAATTAAAAAAAATCAAAAAATCTGAAAATAAGAAAGGAAATCCGAAAATTCGAAAGAACGAAAGTCAGAATGAATCAGTATGAATTTCCATACATAATTACAGTTATGGTCACATCTTCAGCTGACAATATCATCTAAAGTCTATCTGTTACATTACATATAAGGGTTGTTAAAATGTAACTGAAGGCAAAACTTTTTCTTTTTTTTTTTTTTTAGTTTTGTATGGATTGTAGAGGGATAAGACCCCCTGTCAGGTTTTCATTGCTGTCTGTACCCCCCCCCCCCCCCCCCCCCCCAATTTGTACTATTTACTGTTATCTCCAAAAGAAATCCCCAAATTTGGGGTTCTCACCAAAAAAGGGGAAAATTTGCCTTTAGTTCTACTTTAAGACTCTAGGTTCAAGATAACCTTTATTAAACGATTTGCATGAAATAACAATAGTATGTAAATCTTCAACACGTTTCACCATAGGCTTCATCAGGAAGATGTAATAAGTAGTGAAGATCTGTCCTATAAACACCAAGTAACTGTTATATTTGAATGGTAAACATTAAATACATAAAATAACTGTTCATAACGCACTCACATATTGCGTCAACCATTCCGAGGACCTAAGAGATGCAGCCAAACACAAACCAAGGGAGGCCGCCAACAAAACTTTTTGTTTATATGTCCTTACCAGTATTTGATCGTGTTCTCCATATTTCTGAACCACATGTTACAATGTTTTACATATAAGAATTGTTTTATCTTTTATGTTACACATTAGCCCTTATGAAGGGGGTGGAGGTACAGCCGAAACGCGTTGCATTTGCAAACAATCTATAAGGAAAGTAAATTTATATTTTTAGTATATTTTTTATTATATTTTACTATATTATGTTTACTACATTCTGATGTGGCACTTCATTTCCTAATTCAATCAATCCCTGCCAGAGCCCAAGGTGACCATGGAAGAAGCCCTGCGGTGTGCAGAAGCTGCTGGCCCAGTATTGTGATTTTCTATGGAACAAGAGGTGTGCCGCTCCAGGTGAGATCGTTGTACTGATTGGACTCCACACATGGGTGCTAGCCTCGGCTCGCTTCCATGGATTACATGTATGTAAAGGAAATGGATGCACACCATGACGGTTTAAGTCCATTTATTGCAACATCCCAACAGTGATCCAACAATAATCCACACAGGACAGTAGCAGGTCGACGACAGAAGGTTGACGCGTTTCACACAAATATGCTGTCCTTATGTTGAATAATAGACATGGGCCGAACCCCCCCCTGTTCTGTTTGCAGCAGAAGACCCCCCTGTTCGCAGCAGAAGACCCAAATTGCGAACCCCATTGAAGTCTATGGGAGCTAAAACAGGAAAAATCAAAAGTTTGAAGGCTTATATGCAAGTAATTGGCTATAAAAGCGGTATGGGGGTCCGGGTACTGCCCTGGGGGACTTGGATCAAATTTTTATTTAAAAAACAGTGATTTTAATTATGCTTAAAGTGCAACAATAAAAATGAAAAATTCCTTTAAATATAGTGCCTGGTGGGTCCCCTTAGTCTGCCTGTAAAGTGGCGCATCTGTAGCATGTATAGAACCTGCTGCAGCAAAAATGACATTCCCATTTAAAATGGCTTGCGGTTACAATTGCCGGCAACTGGCTAGTGAAATAATAAAGAAAAAACCAGCGTGGGGTCCTCCCCTATCTTACCAGGCCCTTCGAGTTTGGTATGGATTTCAAGGGGGACCCCATGCCAAAATTAAAAGAAAAACAGCACGGGTCCCCCCCCCAGACATGTGCAATTCGTTTTGTTCCGAATTCGTTTTTTAATTTTTTTTTCATTTTTGAATAATAATTTAATAGTTATTGTTAGTTATTCTTTTGAATTTTCGTCCTTTCGATTTTTGGATTTTCTTTCTTATTTTCAGATTTTTGGATTTTCGAATTTATGAATTTACGAATTTATGAATTTATGAATTTACAAATTGCAATCATAACGATTGACACGAAAAACGAAGAAAAAAAACCCAGAATGAAACAAAAACAAACAAACTACCCCCCCCAGTCCATACCAGGCCCTTCGAGTTTGGTATGGATTTTAAGGGGAACCCCACACCAAAATTAAAAGAAAAACATATTGATACCCCCCCACCCCGACATGTGCAATTCGTTTTGTTCCGAATTAGTTTTTTAACGCATTTCGACAAATTAGTTAATTTGGAAACATCCAAAAAAACGTTTAACTAATTTTTCCAAATATTCGTAAATTTGAATATTCGAAAATTCGTAAATTCGAAAATCCAAAAAACCCGAAAATTTGAAAAATCTGAAATAATAACTAACTATTAAATTATAGGCATTGGAATTTCCTTTCAAATTTGGCTGTTAGTGAACGTAACGAATACGAATTTATCCAAAGTTACAAATTATCCCGAAATAATGAACGCCGCATCTAAACGAATGGAAGGTAATAAATTAATAATAATAAATAACAATAATAATAATAATAAACTTTTTTTATTATTGCTTATTATTAATTTGTTACGTTCTATTTGTTTAGATGCGGCATTCGTTATTTCAGATAATTCGTAACTTCGAATAAATTTGTATCCATTATGTTCACTAACAGCCAAATTTGAAAGGAAATTCCAATACCTATAATTTAATAGTTACCGTATTTATCAGTGTATAACATCAGGGGGAAATTATAATTAATTATAATTTTTCACTTTTAGGGTCAATCGTTATGATCAAAATTCGGAAATTCATAAATTCGAAAATTCGGAAGTGAGAAAATCCGAAAATTAGAAAATAAGAATGAAAATCCGAAAATTCAAAATAATAGCTAATTAACTAATAATAATTACCTATTAAATTATAGGTATTGGAATTTCCTTTCAAATTTGGCTGTTAGTCAACACAATGAATACTAATTTATCCGAAATTATGAATTATCCGAAATAACGAATGCCGCATCTAAACAAATGGAACGGAATGCATAATAAATAATAATAATAAAACGTTTTTATTATTGGGTGCAAATACCCCCCTCCCCCCTGAAAGGTGCCAAATGTGACACCAGAGGGGGGGAGGGTTCCGAAAAGTGGAAGTTCCATTTTTGTGTGGAACTCCGCTTTAATTTGTATATTTCCGAATTAACAAATTTGTCAAAAATTTGTTAAAAAACAAATTCGGAACAAAACGAATTGCACGTGTCTAGGGGGACCCATGCCGTTTTTCTTTTAATTTTGGTGTGGGGTTCCCCTTAAAACCATACCAAACTCGAAGGGCCTGGTATGGACAGGGGGAGGACCCCACGCCGTTTTTTTCTTTATTATTTCACTAGACAGTTGCCGGAAATTGTAACCGCAAGCCATTTTAAATGGGATTTGATTCTTTTTTTTTTTTTTTTCTTTGGAAATGTCATTTTTGCTGCAGCAGGTTCAATACATGCTACAGATGCACCACTTTACAGGCAGACTAAGGGGACCTCCCAGGCACTATATTTGAAGGAATTTTTCATTTTTATTGTTGCACTTTATTTCACTAGACAGTTGCCGGCAATTGTAACCGTGAGTCATTTTAAATGGAATTTGACTCGGTTTTTCCAATTTTCAGATTTCTGATTTTTCGAATTTCTGAATTTACGGATTTTCGAATTTACGGATTTTCAAATTTACAGTTTTCTGAATTTATGAATTTTCGAATATTCAAATTTACTTATATTTGGAAAAATTTGGTAAACGGGTTTTCGTTAATTCGGATATTTACGAATTTACGAAGTTGTTGAAATTCATTAAAAAACTAATTTGGATCGAAATGAATTGCACATGTCTAAAGGACTGGTCAGCAGCAATATATGACATTTTTGTTCTTGAGTCGATATATGCTTAAAGTTAAAAAAGATTTGTGACAGCCCGGTGAGCCAGATTCACATGAGAAGGTATGTTTGTAACTTAAGAACCTTCTTTATAATTTGCTGAAGAATTCAAGCAGATGCAAATTCTGAGCTGATGTAATATGAATATCCTGTAACGTGGAGTTTTTCTTTCTGAGGTCCATAGGGGGGAGGGGCACCAGGTTGGTGTTGGGTGGGCATTGGCTCCCTATGGTACTGGCTCTGGCAATGTAAAGGGGTTATAGTGTTTGGTGGGATGAATGTCGAACCTCGTGCCACTTACCTGTTAGCCATGTGAATTGGCCATTTCTGGTTCCTAACATCTTCCTCGTAGGGCCTCCGAAGATGACGGCACATAGGATCTTCTTCATCTTAAATTCACCGCCGCAGCCCATGGAGTGTCAGTTGGATTGGAATCAGCAGAGCAGCACCCTGCCCACCCATCCTAGTCTACAGCTTCACCTTCATCATGGAGATCTTTGGAGGGTCTAGTCCAGGGTTCCATGGAACCCTAGGGGTCCTCCATAATCTGATGTAATATGAATATCCTGTAGGAAATTATCCCCCTCCCCCCTTATTTGGTATAAACTCTTGCAAACGTGGAGTTTTTCTTTCTGAGGACCATAGGGGGAGGGGCACCAGGTTGGTGTTGGGTGGGCATTGGCTCCCTATGGTACTGGCTCTGCCAATGTAAAGGGGTTTATAGTGTTTGGTGGGATGAATGTTGAACCTCGTGCCACTTACCTGTTAGCCATGTGAATTGACCATTTCTGGTTCCCGACGTCTTCCTTGTAGGGCCTCCGAAGATGACGGCACGTAGGATCTTCTTCATCTTAAATTCACCGCCGCAGCCCATGGAGTGTCAGTTGGATTGGAATCAGCAGAGCAGCACCCTGCCCACCCATCTTAGTCTACAGCTTCACCTTCATCATGGAGATCTTTGGAGGGTCTAGTCCAGGGTTCCATGGAACCCTAGGGGTCCTCCATAATCTGCTAGGAGTTCCTTGAGCAATGAGCAGTTTTTGCCTCTCAGTTAGGTTCCCTCTTACACCATTGATCTTTTTGGCTATCTGTAGGGGGGTACATCTTCCCAATGACCACATGTGTAAGGAGCATCCTTCCCACTGACCATCACACTAATGTGTCATGAGTTGTAGATATAGTCATTTTTAGCAGACCAGAAAGTTATTCCAAGGGTTCCTCCATCTTGAAAAGGTTGAGAAAGTCTGCTCTAGTCATCCAGCGTTCTGCTGGAGGGACAACTTCCATTTTGGATTGTCTATGTGGTCAACCTGAGCTTTCTGTTTGGTTATCACTTTAATAAACACCATGGTCTTCTTATGGTAATATTCCGAGCGTCATCTTTTTTTTTATGATATTCTTAGGTTTCGGCATCTCATGACAAAACAGAAGAGCCCCAGCATCTTGTGACTGCATCTTCTCATTCTATGACATCATCAGTACTCCTCTTCTGTACAGTGAAGCTCTGCCATCATACAGAAAGAGGACCTCATCCTATCATCTCATCATACATGTGAGGCCCTCATATTAACCCTCAAAATTTTGGGTGAGCCATCCTCACCAACACATGTGACAAGGTGTGGGGCCCATGGATCCAACATCATCATCTAAGAGTCCGACAAATCCTTGAGGAACCCATCATGGGGGCTGGGAGCCCTCTGTGCCATGCCCCCCCATCCACTCCTTTCTTCCCTACCCACCTACCAGTCTTACCCTTCTGACTTTCCTCTTCACCTTTTGCTTAATCCCCCCCTTTTTTTTCTCCCCCGTCCATTCTTATTCTCCTATATTTATATCCGCACATCCAGATGATAGGCCCTTAAAAATCTTCTCACGCCTTCCTTATACCTATCTTGAATATTTCCCAGTCTGGTAAGGGATAGTTTAACAAAGAGAAAAGCAAATTTGCAACAAAATTCTGCCCCCTTTCCCTCCCCCCCTTACTACCACTCTCCAAACCTACCCCCCCCTTTTTATGCCCCCCTTCCCTCTTCCCCAACTAAACCTGGGAGTACCGGCTCCTAAGATGCTAGATTGTTATACCTCAACTAACGAATATCCAGATGCACTTAAAGCAGAACTTTGCTCAAAAATCCAAGTCCCGCTCTCCCTCCCCCCATTCTGAAACTGAGCTCCAGGTTTTTTTGGGGGGGGCTGGGGGTGAGTACCGTTATTTTATCGGTACCTGCTCCCACTTCTGCAATCCTCGCCTGGGCGAGGAGGACACCCCTTGCCCCACCCCTTCCTCTGCCAAAGCCTCCCAGGCAGTGTTGGGACAAGATCATCCATTGCCCAGGGCAAAGATGGCAAATTGTGCCCCTCCTTCTATATGAGGAGGAGGGGGAAAGAGAGTGAGCACAGCCCACACCTCCTCCCGGCTCTCTCCTCCTCTCCTTGCGCTGGGCTGACAAAAGTAGAGATGCCGCTGTCACTGCTCCTGTCAGCCTTATAGCAGAAGGAACTTGCGGCACCCCCCATCCCTACAATACACACTGCGCCCAGGACAGCTCTCCCTTCTGCCCACCCCTTGTCCCAGCCCCGTTCCTGGGGCACATCCAACATTTCAGCAGGCTGCAGGACCAATCACAAAGTGTTGTGTGAGCTTGCACATGCGCTGTAGGGAGCTGGTTGTGGTTCCTCAGGAAGCCAGAGTTGGCTCCCGTATCCAAGATGGCGGCACCGGTGACCCGCAGCAGTAAGAAGAACCAGCTCTGGGAAGACAGTGCTGGACCTCAGGGACTGGGAAGTACCTATTTTTCTTTTTTTTTAAATGAACGCTAGAAGCTGATTGGTTGTCATGAACAGCTGTTCCAGGTTCTGCCCCTTCACTGTCCTTCACTTGTTTTATCTTGCTCGTTGACTGGATTTTTAAACCCCTTTACAACTGCAGCACATATGTGTGACGGCAAAAGAGGGCGGGCTTCATGCCCACATGCTGCACACATGCGTTGCTGTTTCTGTGCAAAGGAAGAGGTCAGGGTAGGATAAGGGAATCAAGGAATGCTATCAAAGGCAGAGGTCAGGGTAGGAAGAGGGAATCAAGGAAGGCTATCAAAGGAAGAGGTTAGGTTTATATGAGGGAATCAAGGAAGGCTATCAAAGGAAGAGGTCAGGGTAGGATAAGGGAATCAAGGAATGCTATCAAAGGAAGAGGTCAGGGTAGGAAGAGGGAATCAAGGAAGGCTATCAAAGGACGAGGTCAGGTTTACATGAGGGAATCAAGGAAGGTTATCAAAGGGCAGAGATCAGCATAGTATTTAGCAATTGAGGAAGACTATCAAAGGAAGAGGTCAGGGTAGGATAAGGGAAGCGAGGAATACTGTCAAAGGAAGAAGTCAGGGTAGGAAAAGGGAATCAAGGAAGGCTATCAAAGGAAGAGGTTGGGTTTACATGAGGGAATCAAGGAAGGCTATCAAAGGAAGAGATCAGGGTAGGATAAGGGAATCAAGGAATGCTATCAAAGGAAGAGGTCGGGTTTACATGAGGGAATCAAGGAAGGCTATCAAAGGAAGAGGTCAGGGTAGGATAAGGGAATCAAGGAATGCTATCAAAGGCAGAGGTCAGGGTAGGAAGAGGGAATCAAGGAAGGCTATCAAAGGAAGAAGTTAGGTTTATATGAGGGAATCAAGGAAGGCTATCAAAGGAAGAGGTCAGGGTAGGATAAGGGAATCAAGGAATGCTATCAAAGGAAGAGGTCAGGGTAGGAAGAGGGAATCAAGGAAGGCTCTCAAAGGACGAGGTCAGGTTTACATGAGGGAATCAAGGAAGGCTATCAAAGGGCAGAGATCAGCATAGTATTTAGCAATTGAGGAAGACTATCAAAGGAAGAGGTCAGGGTAGGATAAGGGAAGCAAGGAATGCTGTCAAAGGAAGAGGTCAGGGTAGGAAAAGGGAATCAAGGAAGGCTATCAAAGGAAGAGGTCGGGTTTACATGAGGGAATCAAGGAAGGCTATCAAAGGAAGAGGTCAGGGTAGGATAAGGGAATCAAGGCTATCAAAGAGCAGAGGTCAGGGTAGGATGAGGGGATCAAGGAAGGTTATTAAAGGTAATCAAAGGGAAGAGGACTCAGGGTAGGATGAGGGGATCAAGGGAGGCTATCAAAGGGCAAAGGTCATGGTAGGATGAGGGAACCAAGGAAGGCTTTTAAAGGGAATCAAAGGGAAGAGGTCATGGTAGGATGAGGGAGTCAAGGAAGGCTATCAAAGGGAGTCAAAGGGCAGAGGTTGTGGTAGAATGAGGGAATCAAGGTAGGCTTTCAAAGGGAATGACATTCATAGGTAAAGTTGATCCAGGGAAACTCCGATTGCCTCTCGGGGGATCAGGAAGGATTTTTTTCCCTTGCTATAGCAAATTGGATCATGCTTTGCTGTGATTTTTTGCCTTCCTCTGGATCAACTGTGGGTAAAGGATTTTGTATATGGGATTGTATTTATTCTTTTTTTTTTTGGTTGAACTAAATGGACTTGTGTCTTTTTTCAACCTGACTAACTATGTAACTATGTCAGGGTAGGATGAGGGAATCAAGGAAGGCTTTCAAAGTGAATCAAAGGGAAGAGGTCAGGGTAGGATGGGGGAGTAAAGGAAGGCTTTCAAAGTGAATCAAAGGGAAGAGGTCAGGGTAGGATGGGGGAGTCAAGGAAGGCTTTCAAAGGCTATCAAAGGGCAGAGGTGCCCGGGCTGGGCTCAGCCTTTCCTTCTCAGAGCAGGCCGCTCAGCTGTCAGTTAAGTCCCAGCTCTAATCTTTCCACAGTGACTCACCTGGTGTTGATATCCTGCTCGTCAGTCTTGCTGGTTACTTAACCACTTCAGCCCCGGACCATTTGGCTGGCCAAAGACCAGAGCATTTTTTGCGATTCGGCACTGCGTCGCTTTAAGTGACAATTGCGCAGTCGTGCGACGTTTCTCCCAAACAAAATTGACGCCCTTTTTTCCCCACAAATAGAACTTTCTTTTGGTGGTATTTGATCACCTCTGCGTTTTTATTTTTTGCGCTATAAACAAAAAAATAGCGACAATTTTAAAAGAAACGCATTATTTTTTACTTTTTGCTGTAATAAATATCACCAAAAAATATATATAAAAATTTTTTTTTTCCTCAGTTTAGGCCGATACGTATTCTTCTACATATTTTTGGTAAAAAAAATCGCTATAAGCGTTTATTGATTGGTTTGCACAAAAGTTATAGCGTCTACAAAATAGGGGATAGATTTATGGCATTTTTATTGATAATTTGTTTTTTACTAGTAATGGCGGCGATCAGCGATTTTTATCATGATTGCGACATTATGGCAGACACATCGGACACTTTTGGCGTGATTTTGGGACCATTCACATTTATACAGCGATCAGTGCAATTAAAAATGCATTGATTACTGTGTAAATGTGACTGGCAGTGAAGGGGTTAACCACTAGGTGGCGCTGTAGGGGTTAAGTGTATCCTAGGGAGTGATTCTAACCTTGGTGGGAGGGGCTGTGTGTGACACGACACTGATCACCGCTCCCGCTTACAGGGAGCTGTGATCAGTGTCCTGTCACTAGGCAGAACGGGGAGATGCTTGTTTACATCAGCATCACCCCGTTCTTCCTCACCGTGAGACGATCGTTGGTATCCCCAAGGACATCGATCACGGTCACAGAGCTCCCGGCGGGCACGCGCGCGCCCGCAAGCCGCCTCTTAACCACTTAACGACCGGCCACTGTATATATACGTCAATTTTTTTAAAGATGGATATCTCGGTAACGGCAGCAGCTGCTGCCACAACCGAGGTATCCATCTTTAGGTCCGGCGTTTCTGTACACGATAACGGTGGTCTCTGCGGCGGGTTCACCGCGAGATCACCGTTATCGGCGGCGGGAGAGGTGCCACCCCCCCTCCCGCCGCTCTCCCGCGCCCTCCGCAGCTTACCGGAGCCATCTGTAGCGGAGGAGATCGGGACCTGTCAGTGCTTCGGTATAGTGACGAGTGAGGCCAAGATGGCGCCCACCCGTCTCTATACCATAGGACGGCCGGAGCGACGTCATTACGTCGGCTCCGCCCACTTCTCTTAAAGGCACAATTTTTTTTTGTGTCATTTTTTTAAACTACTTTTTTTTTTTTTTTTTTTTGCATCTTAGTCTAAATATGAGATCTGAGGACTTTTTGACCCCACGTCTCATATTTAAGAGGACCTGTCATGCTTTTTTCTATTACAAGGGATGTTTACATTGTAGTGGAACAGTGGAAAAATAAATAAAATAAAGTAAAATAAATAATAAAAAAAAAAAAAAAAAATTTCCGACGAGCTCGTGCGCAGAAGCGAAAGCATATGAAAACAGTGGTCAAACCACACATGTGAGGTATCACCGCGACCGGTAGAGCGAGAGCAATAATTCTAGCCCTAGACCTCCTCTGTAATGCAAAACATGCAACCTGTAGAATTTTAAACGTCGCCTATGGAGATTTTTAAGGGTAAAAGTTTGACGCTATTCCACGAGCGGGCGCAATTTTGAAGCGTGACATGTTGGGTATCAATTTACTTGGTGTAACATTATATTTCACAATATAAAAAAAAATTGGGCTAACTTTACTGTTGTCTTATTTTTTTATTCAAAAAAGTGATTTTTTTCCAAAAAAAGTGCGCTTATAAGACCGCAGCGCAAATACGGTGCAAAAAAAAGTATTGCAATGACCACCATTTTATTCTCTAGGGTGTTAGAAAAAAAACAATATATAATGTTTGGGGGTTCTAAGTAATTTTCTAGCAAAAAAAAACTGTTTTAGACATGTAAACACCTAAAATCCAAAACGAGGCTGGTCCTTAAGTGGTTAGATGGCCACGTACAGGTACGTTAATCTGTCTGTACGTGCCCTTCTGCCGCAGTATATCTGCGTGAGGCGGTCGGGAAGCGGTTAAGCTTTTCAGTCCAGATCCCCTCTGCCTTTGCCTTGGTCAACACATCCAGAGACTCTCTCTTGTGCACCTGTTGAAGACTTGCTTGGCTGACGTCCCTTCTGGTTCCTGATCCTGCTTGCTGTTCCACTACGCTGATTCTCCGGTTTTCTGATTTCCTGGCCTGTCCTGAAGTACGCTGATCTCTGGCTCCCTGGCGTCCTGGCTTGTCAGACTATCCGTTCCGGTTACCGAACTCTAGCTATGATTTGACTACGTTGCTCTGTTTACCTTTTACTATTATTATTTGAAACAAGTGTGATTTTAAATGCACTTCTGTCTCCGTCTGATTCATGGTTCCTGACAAGAGGTTATGGTAGGATGAAGAAATCAAGGAAAGCTTTCAAAGGGAATCAAAGGGCAAAGGTCATGGTAGGATGAGGGGACCATAGAAGGCTTCAAAGGGAATCAAAAGGAAGAGGGCAGGGTAGGATGAGGGGATCATAGAAGGCTTCAAAGGAAATCAAAGAGAAGAGGTCAGGGTAGGATGAGGGGATCATAGAAGGCTTTCAAAGGGAATCAAAGGGAAGAGGTCAGGGTAGGATGAGGGGATCATAGAAGGCTTTCAAAGGGAATCAAAGTGAAGAGGGCAGGGTAGGATGAGGGAATCATAGAAGGCTTTCAAAGGGAATCAAAGGGAAGAGGTCATGGTAGGATGAGGGAATCAAGGAAGGCTTTCAAATAGAATCAAAGGGAAGAGGTCATGCTAGAATGAGGGGATCATAGAAGGCTTTCAAAGGGAAGAGGTCATGGTAGGATGAGGGGATCCCTTTCAAAGGGAATCAAAGGCTTTCAAAGGGAAGAGGTCATAGTAGGATGAGGGGATCATAGAAGGCTTTCAAAGGGAATCAAAGGGAAGAGGTCATGGTAGGATGAGGGGATCATAGAAGGCTTTCAAAGGGAATCAAAGGGAAGAGGTCATGGTAGGATGAAGGGATCATAGAAGGCTTTCAAAGGGAATCAAAGGGAAGAAGTCATGGTAGGATGAGGGGATCATAGAAGGCTTTCAAATGGAATCAAAGGGAAGAGATCAGGGTAGGATGAGGGGGTCATAGAAGGCTTTCAAAGGGGATCAAAGGGAAGAGGTCAGGGTAGGATGAGGGAATCAAGGAAGGCTTTCAAAGGGAATCAAAGGGAAGAGGTCATGGTAGGATGAGGGGATCATAGACGGCTTTCAAGGGGAATCAAAGACAAGAGGTCAGGGTAGGATGAGGGAATCAAGGAAGGCTTTCAAAGGGAATCAAAGCGAAGAGGTCATGGTAGGATGAGGGGATCATAGAAGGCTTTCAAAGGGAATCAAAGGGAAGAGGTCAGGGTAGGATGAGGGAGTCATAGAAGGCTTTCAAAGGGAATCAAAGGAAAGAGGTCAGGGTAGGATGAGGGGATCATAGAAGGCTTTCAAAGGGAATCAAAGGGAAGAGGTCATGGTAGGATGAAGGGATCATAGAAGGCTTTCAAAGGGAATCAAAGGGAAGAAGTCATGGTAGGATGAGGGGATCATAGAAGGCTTTCAAATGGAATCAAAGGGAAGAGATCAGGGTAGGATGAGGGGGTCATAGTAGGCTTTCAAAGGGGATCAAAGGGAAGAGGTCAGGGTAGGATGAGGGAATCAAGGAAGGCTTTCAAAGGGAATCAAAGGGAAGAGGTCATGGTAGGATGAGGGGATCATAGAAGGCTTTCAAGGGGAATCAAAGACAAGAGGTCAGGGTAGGATGAGGGAATCAAGGAAGGCTTTCAAAGGGAATCAAAGCGAAGAGGTCATGGTAGGATGAGGGGATCATAGAAGGCTTTCAAAGGGAATCAAAGGGAAGAGGTCAGGGTAGGATGAGGGAGTCATAGAAGGCTTTCAAAGGGAATCAAAGGAAAGAGGTCAGGGTAGGATGAGGGGATCATAGAAGGCTTTCAAAGGGAATCAAAGGGAAGAGGTTGGGGTAGGATGAGGGAGCCAAAGAAGGCTTTCAAAGGGAATCAAAGGGAAGAGGTCAGGGTAGGATGAGGGGATCATAGAAGGCTTTCAAAGGGAATCAAAGGGAAGAGGTCAGGGTAGGATGAGGGGATCATAGAAGGCTTTCAAAGGAAATCAAAGGGAAGAGGTCAGGGTAGGATGAGGGGATCATAGAAGGCTTTCAAAGGGAATCAAAGGGAAGAGGTCAGGGTAGGATGAGGGGATCATAGAAGGCTTTCAAAGGAAATCAAAGGGAAGAGGTCAGGGTAGGATGAGGGGATCATAGAAGGCTTTCAAAGGGAAGAGGTAAGGGTAGGATGAGGGAGTCAAGCAAGGCTATCAAATGGAAGAGGTCAGGGTAGGGCAGCAGAGACAACACAGAGGGAAGGGTAATTGGGGAGGGATACATCATTATTCCCTCATCCTCCCCCTAGGCGAAGTCACTGGCTAGGATGGCGGAGCTCTTCTGTTGCTGTGCTTTGCGACAAGTCAAACTACTAACAGGATCCTTTAGAAGACCGAGGGATATTTGCGGTGTGGAAGCCCCAGAGGAGCGGAATTTTTACTTGTAAGGAAATTGTGGAAACTCAGCTCACCTGATCATCTCGGCCACTTTATTAAATAAAAGGGGCCACATTTACAAAACCATTACGCGGCGCATAAATCAATGCATAACACGACACGCAGCGTAAATATATATAAAAATCAAACCGCGCACTTAGCATCCATGACAGCTCCGTCGATGCACTTAGTGAATAATCGTTAAACGTCCCCATTTGTAAACAATTCCATTAGGCTCATCCGATACCTCGGAAAGCGCTCGGGAATCCGCCGCCGTTTATTTGCGAGCGTGAAATTTGGAATGTTTCCACAAACACACCCCCCCCATCAATTTTCTGTATTGTTTTTTTTTTTCATTAAGCTTCTGTAAATATTAACAAAGCGAAGGGGGGGAATCGCATGAAAAATATTCTTTAAATATTTTGTGTTCGATAAAAACAGAGGAAAAAAAAAAAAAAAGAAAGGTGGCGGCGTTGGCGTATTCCAGACGGGAAGCGGTTAATCCATCTTTAACTAAAGCTTACTTTTGTAATCTATCCATTGCTTAGAATTCTGTCATTGATCTATGATTTATGTGAATCTTAAACCACCTCCTGGCTGAAACGCGCCGTTCTATCCGAGCGAATGACTTGAATACTAATTAGCAGATCAAATTTATGCTGTAGGCTAAAGAAGCCGAGGGAGAGCTTTTCCAAGCGAGACTCCCAGCTTAAGCCCCAACCATTGTTCATTTGCCGCGGAATATTTGCAGAGACAATCTCAGAACGGGGGTAAAAAAAAAAAAAAAATCGCAGGTTTATTTATTTATTTATTTATTTTTTCTCCTTGGTATTCCAAACGCGCGTCCAAAAATTTGCAGGAGGACAGATAAATCAATTTTTATTTATCTTTTCATAGAGCGCAAACGGTTAAATGGGCCCCCCCTTTTTTTTCTTTTTTTTTTTCTGTGGCGCGCGCACACGCCGCCGGGCACGACGTTGGCGAATCTTTTTTTTTTTTTTTTTCTTTGCGTAAAAAAAAAAAAAAAAAATTCTGGTGGCCTTCCAAACAAAACAGTTTGATTGAGACGTATTGTAATAAACCTGCTGTAACGGATCCAGCGAAGGTCCCCGCAGCCTCCTTACACGGGGACGCCGAGTTATATTATAAATTCTGACACGCCGCCTCCCAGGACGCACACCCCACCCCCCCCCACCCCCTAAACTGCCTTCGCCTTCCCTCCCTTACCCGCCGCAGTACAAAACAGGCGCAGGGGTCTGACAATGAAAGGTTCTGGTCGATTCACGCCCAGGCTGTAGGGGTAGCATGGCGCTTCAGAGATAAAATTTAAACAAACGTGTAATATCGCGCACAAAAAAAAAAACCGACTTAATCCCACCAAATCTTTTTAGTCATGTTAATTACGCGGGCCGCAGATGGGTTTTTTGGAGCTGGATGCGATGAAAAACTAGCCGCGGACCTGGGGGAATAGCGCGGGGGGAAAAAAAAAAGATGTGACAAATCTCAGGCGCGGATGCCCCCCCCCCACCCAGTAACTTCCAAGGATTGCGCGGCTGTAAGATGAATATTCATGGATCAAAGCGCAAGGGCTTATTAATCAGCAAGGAAAAGCACACAAAAAAAATAAAGATAAAAAAAGAAAAAATATATAAATAAAAAGAAAAAAATGTATTAAAAAAATTAAGATAAAAATGAAAAATATATTAAAAAAATAAAGATAGAAAAATGCATTAAAAAAAAGAAAAAAAAATATAAAAATGTATAAAAAAATAAAGATAAAAAAGAAAAAATACATAAAAAATAAAGATAAAAAAGAAAAAATATAAAAAAATAAAGATAAAAAAGAAAAAAATAAACAAAAAAATAAAAATATATAAAAAAATGAAGATAAAAAAGAAAAATATATATAAAAAATAAAGTTAAAAAGAAAAAATAAATAAAAAAATAAAAATATATAAAAAAATGAAGATAAAAAAGAAAATATATTAAAAAAATGATAAAAAAGAAAAAAAAAAGTAAAAAAAAAAATTAGAATAAATTGGCACGGTTCCGCGTTAAGCACCAACATTCAGGAGGCGGTATCACCAGTAGCGTTGTCCAACGCAGTCCTAACGCAACGACCATATGTCCTATGGCTTGAGTTCATGCCAATGGGTGGCGCAAAAAAATGGACATGTTGCCTCTATGCGCAACACATTGCGCTCCCCCCCAATGCGCTTTAAGGGTTCATTCACGCTTTAAGTTGGGGGACGCGCTTTTACCTCTCCCTGCAGAGGCAGCGGCCAGCGATAAAAAGAAAAAATATATAAAGATAAAAAAATGCATAAAAAAAATAAAGATAAAAAAGATAAAATATATAAAAATATATAAAAAAATAAAGATAAAAAAGAAAAAAAATATATAAAAAATAAAGATAAAAAAGAAAAAAGAAATAAAATAAAATAAAATAAATATATATATATATATATATATATATATATATATATATATATATATATACACAGGGCTTTTTTTTCAGCAGGAACGCGGGGGGAACGCGGGGGAACGCAGTTCCGGCACCTCCAGCACTGAATGTATGTAATAGCATGGGGTGTGGGGTGTGCTGGGGGGGGTCTATTGATGTTGGCTGCTGGGGGATCTATCGTCACCCGGTGGGGATCTGATTTTCTGTGAGGGTCTATTGTTGCTGATGGGGAATCTATTGTTGCTGGGGGGGTCTTATGTTGCTGGAAGAGATCTACTGTTGAGGGAGAGGTCTATTTGTACTGGCTGCTGGAGGATCTATTGATGATGGCTGCTGGGAGATCTGTTATTGCTGCTGGGGGTCTAATGTTGCTTGGGTGTGATATTTTGTTGTGGGTGGTTCACTGTTGTGCAGGGAATCTATTGTTGCTGGGGAATCTATTGTTGTTGGGGTGGAGTCTATTGTTGTGTGGGGATCTATTGCTGGGGTTCTATTGTTGCTGGCTGCAGGGGATCTATTTTACTGCTTTTCTTTTTATCATCAACATGTTCCATACAAATTATTTAGCACCACAAAATGATACTTGGTTCTGTATTCTCTAAACGGGGCAGTACTGGTAGGTGGGTAGGGGGTGGAATCAAGGGACGTGGTCAGAGGTGGGTAGGGGGCAGAGAGAAGGGAGACTCAGACAGGGGAAGTTCCTGCACCCATTCTTCGAGAAAAAGGCCCTGTATATATATATATATATATTTACCAATCATACTTACTTAGGTGGATGCAGCATCTGTCCCCCGGCGCCTCTAACACTGAGATCCGAGCGATCAAACAACCGCCAATCGCTCGGTATTCTTCACAGCTCCCTGAGCAGAGAGCCGGTGGGACTGTCAGTCACCGCTCTCTGCTTTACCTCCCGCACTCACTGAGTGGCTGGGCTGGGGAGGGGGCGGGAGAGGCTGAGCCGGGTGTCGGTCCAGGCATGTGGGCCGATCCCGATTCCATTGTCTTGCCCGAGCCTGTGACCGGCTCTGTGACAACAGCCCGCTGTCAGCTGAAAATGGAGTGCGGAACGCACTCCATTCTTGTGATACATAGGAGGAGTGCAGCCAAACCAGCTTTCACCTGTACTTCTCCTTTAAAGGGCTCTGACAGGTGGGAGGTGGACTTCCCAAATCCTATGATCACTGTGGGGGGTAAGTGCTCCGAACCCAACCGACCAACCCGGGAGGGGTGGTGCCACTGTTTGCTGCCCCTCCCCCCCCAAAAAAAAATTACCACCGGCCGCCACTGTGCATAGGTCAGGAAGCAGTGTGGGGGAGAGGAGTGGGAAGCCCAGCTACATAAAGCACACCAAACTGCACTGGGACAAGATAACAGGCCGCTATGGAACCCGGGGTAACAGTACATTCCCCCCCCCCCCATGGGAATGCAGCTGATCAGCTGTGTCAGGGAGACAGAGCAATGGAGGAGAGAGCAGGAGAAAAAATATACAGGCTGGGACAAGGAGCACAGGAAGAACTGCAGGGAGTTACAGAGATGACAAACTCACCTTGCAGAGCTAACATTAGAGCCAGTGCTGGGGGGGCCACACAGGGAGGGGGATTAGACAGACAACGATTGTGTCACTCTTCTTCCAGCAGCTGAAAGCTGGCAGAAGGGAAAGGGGGAGAGACCGGCTTTCATCTGCTGGAGGAAGAGAGACACAATTGTCGTCCGTCACTAATCCCCCTCCCTGTGTGGGCCCCCCCTGTGTCCTCGGGCCCCCTACAAGAGGACAGGTGGTCCCCCAACGTATCAGTGGCCCTGCATCAATGTCTTTATGGACCTTGCTTTGTGCACTGGTGGGCAGTAATGTTCGAACAGGAAGGGGCCGTCCCCAAACACCTCCCACAAAGTTGGGAGAATGAAATTGTCCAAAATGTCTTGGTATGCGGACGCCTTAAGAGTTCCCTTCACTGGAACTAAGGGGCCAAACCCAACCCCTGAAAAACAACCCCTATACCATAATCCCCCCCACACACCATAATCCCCCCTCCACCAAATGATTTGGACCAGTGCACAAAGCAAGGTCCATAAAGACATGGAGGAGCGAGGTCGGGGTGGAGGAACTTGACTGACCTGCCTGGGGTTGGGCTTGGCCCCTTAGTTCCAGTGAAGGGAACTCTTAAGGTATCAGCATACCAAGACATTTTGGACAATTTCGTGCTTCAGTTTGGGGACGGCCCCTTCCTGTTCCAACATGACTGCCCACCAGTGCACTAAGCAAGGTCCATAAAGACATGGAGGAGCGAGTTTGGGGTGGAGGAACTTGACTGGCCTGCACAGAGTCCTGACCTCAACCCCCAATAGAACACCTTTGAGATGAAATAGAGAGGAGACTGCGAGCTGGGCCTTCTCGTCCAACATCAGTGCCTGACCTCACAAATGCTCTTGTGGAAGAATGGTCAAACATTCCCATAGACACCCTCCTAAACCTTGTGGACGGCCTTCCCAGAGGAGTTGAAGCTGTTATAGCTGCAAAGGGCGGAGCCAACTCAATATTGAACCCTCCGGACTAAGACTGGGATGACATTAAAGTTCATGTGTGTGTAAAGGCAGGCGTCCCGAAACTTTTGGTAATATAATGTGTATGTGATTCTGCGCAGAGCGGCTTGCACTGTAGCAGTCGGCAAGCTGTTAAAAAAAACATAAAATTATGTATAAAGTAAAAAAACAACTACATCCATCAGAAAAAAAAAAAAAGAATATGTACTGTATAAATATAATAACAATATATAGATAGTGTAAAATATTTCTTTGTTTGCTGAAACGCTTCATTTCTCACAAATAAAAGAACATTTACAATGTGAATTGTTGAAGTTATTGAATGACGATCCGGAGAAGTGAACCCGATGGAGCTCCGCCATCACAGGAGATAAACGGCGCCTCCCCCTCTATGCGACTAATAATATATTATCATTAAGACAATGTTTCTGGCAGATATTGTACAGAATCTGTCATCTCACTGAAAACGAATGTGTGAGCGTGCCAAAACATCACTTACAGATCTGCGTGTTTTACATAACATTGTGCGTTCGATGAGACGAGCGAAACGCAGCACGTTCCCAACTATGGAAGAAAAAAAAAAAAATACTCAGACTGGCCACTAGTGGGCGCTATTCTCGTATCCGGCTGACCTCTTGCCTCCAGTTACAGAGGCTCCTCCCCCCCCATATTGAAATTGTTTGCTGCGCATTGGAAGCCGCAGCTAATCAGGCAAAGCTGGAGGACGTCCGGCATCATCGGGGGCAGGGGTCTCCAAACTTTATTGAACAAAGGGCCAGTTTATTGTCCTTCAGACTTTGGGGGGGGGGGGATTTTTCTTGGCATCAGTGGGAGTAAACATCACCACATTTTGTATTGGGGAGGAATAGTGCCCCATTGTTGGTGTCAGTGGGAGGAATTGTGCCCCATTGTTGGTGTCAGTGGGAAGAATTGTGCCCCATTGTTGGTCGTCAGTGGGAGGAATAGTGCCCCATCATTGGGAGCAGTGCTGGGACAAGGTCACCTAGAGCCCAGGGGCAAACATGCCAAAAAACTGCCCCCCCCAAGACGTATGAGCATTATGTGTCAGCAAAAATCCCCCCCCAAAAAAATTGGGCCCTAATCTGCACCATTACCCCCTAAGCATAAACTCCCCCTCCTCCCAGGACAAATCGCCCCCCCCCCTGCTAAAAATCCCCCCCCATGCACAAGTCTCTGCCCCCTCCATCCCTCAAACCCCCCCAGCACAAATGCCCCCCCCCCAAAAAAAAAGAAATCACCCCTCCTAGCACAAATCCCCCACCCCTCAAATTTCCCTTCCAAGAACACACTCTCTCCCCCCTACTTTAAATCCCCCTCCTAGTACAAATACCCCCCAATCCACCTTACTAGTCCAAATCCCCCCCCAAAAAAATAATCTCCTCCTAGCACAAATCCCCCCTTCAAAAAAAATAATCTCCTCCTAGCACAAATCCCCTCCTCCCTCTACAATATCGCCTATTCTAGCACAACCCCACCCCCCCAAAATCTACCCTCCTAGCACAAATCCTCTTCTCCTATCCCCCCTCCCAAATACCCCTGAATCACCCCCTGCTGCCCCCCAAATTCCTCCTCCCAACACAAATACCCTTCCCCTCTCAATCTCTTCACAGTGCCTCCCCCCCCCCCAACCTCACGTGATACCACAGTGCCCAGGGAAGCTGCCCCTCCTGCCCACCCCCTTGTCTCGGCCCTGAGTGGGAGAAATGGTGTCCCATGGTTGGATGAATAGTGTCTTGTATCAGTGGCAGGAATAGAGTCCCTAGGCCAGTGATGGTGAACCTTGCCCCCCCCAGATGTTTTGGAACTACATTTCCCATGATGCTCAACTACGCTTCAGAGTGCAAGAGCATCATGGAAACTCCCGGGGTGCCAAGGTTCACCATCACTGGCCTAGGGCCAGATAAAGGCAAGCAAAGGGCCACATCCGGCCCCCAGGCCACAGTTTGGAGGCCACTGATCTAGGCCTTTC
The DNA here is from genome assembly GCF_042186555.1 of Aquarana catesbeiana. Taxonomy (NCBI): domain Eukaryota; kingdom Metazoa; phylum Chordata; class Amphibia; order Anura; family Ranidae; genus Aquarana; species Aquarana catesbeiana. The sequence goes on from NC_133332.1 coordinate 4,388,583, forward strand.
CTCCCCAGCTTGACTGCCCATGGCCCCGCCCCCTTTTTTCATTGGTATTCAGTTCTTGCCATCATGGAGGCTCAGCATCACACGTGGGCGGTCTGCATGCAAATACAGCCTGCGCAGGAATGCCCACTCCTCCAGACTGACACCCAACCATCAGGGCATTTCGATATTTGCATAACTCCTCCCACTTCTTGCATTAAGACTGAGGGCTCGAGAGAGCTGAGGCAGGGTGTTTTCAGGAATCCCCATGATCCTCCCCATGATTAAGCTCCAAGGGGCGGAGCGAAACGAGTTGGAGGCGTGGCCTGGTTGGTGCCCATGCTGAGACACACATTACAGATTGATGGGATTGATTCGATGTGCGGCCACGGGGAGATATTCTTTTATACATAGTGACGGTAGAAGACATGACAAGCGCCCCCCCCCCCCAAGCCAGCACTCACAGAAGTGGATACTGAGGACTAGCACCCCTTCCAAAGCCTCAGCGGCTCACACACCGGGTCTTTTTGGGTAACAGGGTGTTTCCAGGAAGCTATGTACAGCCACCTACCATCCCCTACCACCAGCCATGATCTACCTTGCATAGAGAAGCACAGAGACCCCGTGATGACATTACCGGGACTAAAATAAGGTCTTCACCCCCAGCGAAATATTTACTAAAACGTCCCAGGACCAGTTCAGGTGGTGGAAAAAAGACGAGGGACCCATGGGTGGGGTCCTCACAGGACCTGAAGATGCCAGGGATGGTGTGATAAGGTCACACAATGAAGGGTCCAGTGGGGGACAAGCCTAAACTGTAGCAGCAGATTACTGGTCTCCATTCCTGGGATTAGAGCGATGAAAGGGGAGAGCGGACTGAGGTGGGTTAAAAAGGGCTACAGAAGGTGTTTTTTTTCTTTAATGGTGATTGGGTGGGTCAGGGCTGCCTATAGAGGGTGCAGGCAGTACTCCTAAAATGGGCCCGGGCCCATCGGACCAACAAAGGAGCCCAACAGGCTCCATGCTGAAGCGTCTGCTTGGGTCGTTTTGTGCTGCAGGGGGCGCCATCACCCTGGGACAGCTGCTGGATGGCACCTCTTGGATAAAGCAGGAGGGGAGATTCTCGTTTTGGGGTGCAGTGCGAGACATGAGCACCACCAGGTAGGTGAGATGGGGGTCAGAAAGTAGGGCTGTGCATACAGGATGCACTTGGCTTGGATAGCGAATTACGGGTAAAAGACTCTGGAGGAGTACTGAGGTTTGGGAGAGATTAACGATTGGGTTTAGCATGGTGTAAAAAAGGGTGGGGTCAGCTCTGGCAAATGATTGTGAGAGTGGAAACGTTGTTATGTAGGATGGGGACCCTCTCAGGTAGGTTAGTAGGGCCCCATGATTGCTAATGGCAGCCCTGGGATCGGACTGTGGGAAGGATGCCAGGAGATGGGCTTTATTGTACCAAATTTTGTAGCGATCTAAAATGTTACCAATTAGCATGCTATAAATCAGTCGTTGGCTGGATACCTGTTGAAGCTATTGGCACATTTTTGGCTACCAACTGTTTCAATGTGTAAAGCGATTGGAGCCGTATTCGAATCCTCGTTCCCTAGACGACATCTTTCTAAGACGAAACGTACGTCGGAAGGTTGACGCGCTGACGTCATCGCTGGGTATCTCGTCTTGAACGGGCGTTCGATGGCCGGCTGCTGTATTTTTATCCTTGCTTTTAACTCTGCTGTTTACGTAAGTGCAATCATCTATTTAATAAATTGTTTATACCTACTGATTTGCGCTATGGAGAGCCGTTTCTTTATTCTTTTTGGGTCCTCCCTGCTGCTTGTATATCGATCCTTTGGACGGAGCCACCCTGGGATGCCTGGTCTGCCTGGCTATCCTGGTCATCCTCCCCCTACATTGTCGATCATATCAGGACGTTTCACAGCTTGCTGTTGGTAAGCATTTATTTTACCTGGTGGTGGATTCTTTCACGTGGTGTCACCGGAAGGATTTATTAGCTTCATTGCACCTTATTGGACATTATTTGAATTTTTGGACTTTATTATTTCACTGGTGTGATTTTTCATATCATTTATTTTCGCATGTTTTTTTCTTTTTGATATTTATGTGGATCCCTCAGAGATCTATTTATATTATAATACACTTGTTTGCAGCGCGGTTCTTATCTAACCATTAGCCGTATTCGAGTATTTGTAGCACCACATTGGAGACCAAAGAAGGAAGAGGCTGTGTGGGACCCCGTGATTTCTAATGGCAGCCCTGGGATCGAGATTGTGGGAAACGCTACTACTTGGCAGGCTTTAAATCAGTCATTGGCTGGATACTCCTTGAAGCTATTGGCACGTTTTTGGTTGCCAATTGTTACAATGTGTAAAGTGATTGGAGCCGTATTAGAACATTTGTAGCACCACATTGGAGACCAAAGAAGGGAGCAGATCTTCCAAAAAGAAACAAATGATCATATACAGAATACAACTGTGTTATTACATCACAACTTCAAAACGTCCACAAGGTGCTCCGGCCGGATCTCTGGAACCGGTAATCTTGGCTTCTAATTGGAACATTGGATTGGATTGGAAGGGTGAGATACGTTCCCAACGTGGAGAGTGGATCTCCGGGAGGGTCAGAAGACACATCTACAGGGATGCCAGGAGATGGGCTTTAACTAATGCACCAAATGTAGACAATCTGAAACATTACCAATCAGCGTGTTCTAAATCAGTCATTGTGACCGGATACTCGTCGGAGAGAAGTGCGCGTTTTTGGCTGCCAATTGTTACAATGTGTAAAGTGATTGGAGCCGTATTACAACATTTGTAGCAACATATTGGAGATCAAAATAAGGAATTGGATCTTATGAAAACAAAAAAAAACGTAAAAATGGTTCAAATAAAAAAAAATGATCAGATAAAGAGTTATTACGCCGCACCCCCTCGCAGTGCTCCGGCCGTACCTTTGGAATCGGCAATCTTGGCTTCAAATTGGAACATTGGATTGGATTGGAAGGGTGAGATACGTTCTCAGGATGGAGAGTGGATCCCTGGGTGGGTCAGAAGACACATCTGCAGGGATACCAGGAGATGGGCTTTAATTATTGCACCAAATGTTGTCGAAATCTGAATCGGTACCGCTGCTGGATGGCACCTCTTAGATCAGGGGTCTCCAAACTTTGTCAACAAAGGGCCAGTTTACTGTCCTTCAGACTTTTAGGGGGGAGGGGGGGATTATGGCCATTGGAAGTAGAAAAGGTCCCGATGTCGGTGGGAAAAAACAATGCGCCATCTTTGGTGTCATTGGGAGGATTAGTGCCCTATCGTTGGTGTCATTGGGAGGATTAGTGTCCTATCGTTGGTGTCATTGGGAGGATTAGTGTCCTATCGTTGGTGTCATTGGGTGGATTAGTGTCCTATTGTTGTTGTCATTGGGAGGATTAGTGCCCCATCATTGGTGTCATTGGGAGGATTAGTGCCCTATCGTTGGTGTCATTGGAAGGATTAGTGCCCTATCATTGGTGTCATTGGGAGGATTAGTGCCCTATCATTGGTGTCACTGGAAGGATTAGTGCCCTATCGTTGGTGTCATTGGGAGGAATAGTGCCCTATCGTTGGTGTCATTGGAAGGATTAGTGCCCTATCGTTGGTGTCATTGGGAGGATTAGTGCCCTATCGTTGTTGTCATTGGGAGGATTAGTGGTGTCATTGGGAGGATTAGTGCCCAATCCTTGGTGTCATTTGGAGGATTAGTGCCCTATCGTTGTTGTCATTGGGAGGATTAGTGCCCAATCCTTGGTGTCATTTGGAGGATTAGTGCCTTATCGATGGTGTCATAGGGAGGATTAGTTCCCTCTCCTTGGTGTCATTGGGAGGATTAGTGCCCTATTGTTGGTGTCATTGGGAGGATTAGTGCCCTATCGTTGGTGTCACTGGAAGGATTAGTGCCCTATCGTTGGTGTCATTGGAAGGATTAGTGCCCTATCGTTGGTGTCATTGGGAAGATTAGTGTCCTATTGTTGTTGTTATTGGGAGGATTAGTGCCCCATCGTTGGTGTCATTGGGAGGATTAGTGCCCTATCGTTGGTGTCATTTGGAAGATTAGTGTCCTATCGTTGTTATCATTGGGAGGATTAGTGCCCTATCGTTGGTGTAATTGGAAGGATTAGTGCCCTATCGTTGGTGTCATTGGAAGGATTAGTGCCCTATCGTTGGTGTCATTGGGAAGATTAGTGTCCTATTGTTGTTATTATTGGGAGGATTAGTGCCCCATCGTTGGTGTCATTGGGAGGATTAGTGCCCTATTGTTAGTGTCATTGGGAGGATTAGTGCCCTATCGTTGGTGTCATTTGGAAGATTAGTGTCCTATCGTTGGTGTCATTGGGAGGATTAGTGCCCTATCGTTGGTGTCATTGGGAGGACTAGTGCACTATCATTGGTGTCATTGGGAGGATTAGTGGTGTCATTGGGAGGATTAGTGTCCTATCGTTGGTGTCATTGGGTGGATTAGTGTCCTATCGTTGGTGTCATTGGGAGGATTAGTGCCCCATCGTTGGTGTCATTGGGAGGAAGAGTGCCCTATCGTTGGTGTCATTGGGAGGAAGAGTGCCCTATCGTTGGTGTCATTGGGAGGATTAGTGTCCTATCGTTGGTGTCATTGGGTGGATTAGTGCCCTATCGTTGGTGTCATTGGAAGGATTAGTGCCCTATCGTTGGTGTCATTGGAAGGATTAGTGCCCCTTCGTTGGTGTCATTGGGAGGATTAGTGCCCTATCGTTGGTGTCATTGGGAGGATTAGTGCCCTATCGTTGGTGTCATTTGGAAGATTAGTGTCCTATCGTTGTTATCATTGGGAGGATTAGTGCCCCATCGTTGGTGTCATTGGGAGGATTAGTGCACTATCATTGGTGTCATTGGGAGGATTAGTGGTGTCATTGGGAGGATTAGTGCCCTATCGCTGGTGTCATTGGGAGGATTAGTGCACTATCATTGGTGTCATTGGGAGGATTAGTGGTGTCATTGGGTGGATTAGTGTCCTATCGTTGGTGTCATTGGGTGGATTAGTGTCCTATTGTTGTTGTCATTGGGAGGATTAGTGCCCCATCGTTGTTGTCATTGGAAGGATTAGTGCCCTATCGTTGGTGTCATTGGAAGGATTAGTACCCTATCGTTGGTGTCATTGGAAGGATTAGTGCCCTATCGTTGGTGTCATTGGGAGGATTAGTGTCCCATCGTTGGTGTCATTGGGAGGATTAGTGCCCTATCGTTGGTGTCATTGGAAGGATTAGTGCCCTATCGTTGGTGTCATTGGGAAGATTAATGTCCTATCGTTGTTGTCATTGGGAGGATTAGTGCCCTATCATTGGTGTGATTGGGAGGATTAGTGCCCTATCGTTGGTGTCATTGGGAGGATTAGTGGTGTCATTGGGAGGATTAGTGCCCTATCGTTGGTGTCATTGGGAAGATTAGTGTCCTATCATTGGTGTCATTGGGAGGATTAGTGCCCTATTCTTGGTGTCATTGGGAGGATTAGTGTCCTATTGTTGTTGTCATTGGAAGGAATAGTGCCCTATCATTGGTGTCATTGGAAGGATTAGTGCCACATCGTTGGTGTCATCTGGAGGATTAGTGCCCTATCGTTGGTGTCATTGGGAGGATTAGTGTCCTATCGTTGGTGTCATTGGGAGTATTAGTGCCCTTCATACTTTTGGGAGGGGGGGCTCTGGCCATTGGAAGTAAAAAAGGTCCCGATGTCAGTGGGAGAAAAACAATGCACCATCTTTGGTGTCATTGGGAGAACTTGTGCTTTATCGTTGGTGTCATTGGAAGGATTAGTGCCCTATTGTTGGTGTCATTGGGAGGATTAGTGCCCTATTGTTGGTGTCATTGGGAGGATTAGTGCCCTATTGTTGGTGTCATTGGGAGGATTAGTGCCCTATCATTGGTGTCATTGGGAGGATTAGTGCCCTATCCTTGGAGTCATTGGGAGGATTAGTGCCCTATCATTGGAGTCATTGGGAGGATTAGTGCCCTATCGTTGGTGTCATTGGGAGGAATTGTGCCCCATCATTGGTGTCATTGGGAGGATTAGTGTCCTATCATTGGTGTCATTAGTAGGAATTTTGCCCGATTAGTAGTGCCATTAGGAGAAATTGTGCTCCTTCATTGGTGTCAGTGTGTGTGTGTGTGGGGGGGGGGGAATTATGCCCCATTGTTGGTTTCAGTAGATGAAATAATGTCCCAAGGGCCAGATAAAAGCAAGCAAAGGGCCGCATCTGGCCCCCAGGCCACAGTTTGGAGACCACAGTTTGGAGACCACAGTCTTAGATAAAGCGGGAGGGGAAACTCTGGGCTGAGTTTTGGGGTGCAGTGTGAGATATGAGCACCATCAGGTAGGGGAGTTTGGGGGTCAGAGAGCAGGGCTGTGCATACAGGATGAAGAGGCGGAGGCTGCATAGCAAATCACAGGAGGAAGACTCTGGACGAGCACTGAGGCGCTGAAAGACAAACGATTGAATTCAGCACGAATGGTGGCATCAACTCGAGCTAAGGATTGCGATAGTGGAAATGTTTCACGGGGGATAGGGGCCCTCTCAGGTAGGCTATACGGGGGGGGACCCATGATTTCTAATGGCAGCCATGGGGTCAGGATTGTGGGAAGGATGTGAGGAGATGGGCTTTAATGCACCAAATTTTGTAGCGATTTGAAACGCTACCATTTGGCGGGCTTTACATCAGTCATCAGTCACTCGTTGAAGCTTTTTGCACATTTTTGGCTGCCAATGTGTAAAGTGATTAGAACATTTGTAGCAACACACTGGTGACCAAAGAAGGGAGAGGATCTCTTGAAAAGAAAAAAAACGGGCATCTACAGAACACACCTGTGTTATTACATCTCATCCCATTCAAAACGTCCTCAAGGTGCTCCGGCTGAATCCCCGGAATCCGCAATTTTGGCTTCAAATTGGCACATTGGATTAGAAGGTTGAGATACGTTCCCGGGATGGAGGGTCAGAGGACACATCTGCAAGGATGCCAGAGATGGGCTTTAACTAATGCACCAAATTTTGTAGGACGTGTTACCGATCGGCATGTTCTAAATAAATCATTGTGACTGGATCCCGATTGGAGCGAATTGCATATTTTTGGATGCCAATCGTTACAATGTGTAAAGTGATTGGAGCCGTATTACAACATTTGTAGCAACACATTGGAGACCAGGGGAGATGCTAGGTCTACAAAAGATCTGGGGCTAGAGCCCATAGCAGCGTAGTAAAGAAAGTCATATGCTTGGTTGGGCATACACATTAGGGATGAGCCGAACACCCCCCGGTTCGGTTCGCACCAGAACCCGCGAACGGACCGAAAGTTCGCACGAACGTTAGAACCCCATTGACGTCTATGGGACTCGAACGTTCGAAATCAAAAGTGCTCATTTTAAAGACTAATTTGCATGGTATTGTCCTAAAAAGGGTTTGGGGACCCGGGTCCTACCCCAGGGGACATGTATCAATGCAAAAAAAACTTTTAAAAACGGCCGTTTTTTCGGGAGCAGTGATTTTAATGATGCTTAAAGTAAAAAAAAAAAAGTGAAATATTCCTTTAAATATCGTACCTGGGGGGTGTCTATAGTATGCCTGTAAAGTGACGCGTGTTTCCCATGTTTAGAACAGTCCCTGCACCAAATGTCATTTTTAAAGGAAAAAATCTCATTTAAAACTGCTTGCGGGTTTAATGTCATGTCGGGTCATGGCAATATGGATGAAAATCAGTGAGACAAACGGCATGGGTACCCCCCAGTCCATTACCAGTCCCTTTGGGTCTTGTATGGATATTAAGGGGAACCCCGCACCCAAATTAAAATAAGGAAAGGTGTGGGGCCACCAGGCCCTATATACTCTGAACAGCAGTATACAGGCGGTGCAAACAAGACAGGGACTGTAGGTTTGTTGTTAAGTAGAATCTCTTTGTAATTTTGAACATTTTTAACGTGTTTAGCTCCAGCCAAAAAATCTTTTCTAAGCTTTTTGGAAAACATAGGGAAGGGTTATCACCCCTGTGACATTTGTTTTGCTGTCTTTCCTCCTCTTCAGAAGATTTCACCTCACTTTTTTGTCCCAATGAAAAATGTTTTTTGAAAATTTGGGTTTTTTTGTGGAACAAGGATTGGAAAGCATCAGTGGAAAGGAGAACTTGTTTTCCCATATTAACTCTTACAGGAGAGAATTTCCCTTCCTAGGGGTAGATTTCATCTCACTTCCTGTTGTCTCCTTCCGTTTGCAAGTAGGAGTCGTTTGTAAGTTAGATGTTTGAAAGTAGGGTCCTGCCCTATATACTCAGCAGAAATTTGGGCCTTAGGTGTTGCTGTGGCCACAACACTGTAAGCCCTCACAGGGCCCTGCTGTGAAATATTAGATCAAGAATTGTAATTACATGCCCCTGTTGAACAGGAGCTGAAAAATTAGGCCTTAGGCACTGGTGCTGGTGCCACAACACTGCAACCCCTCACAGACACTCTAGTTGGAACGCAGGAACGAGCCCTGCTGCAAATTATTGCTTCAAAAATTGTAATTACACGCCCCTGTTAGACAGGGGCAGAAAAATTGGGCCTTAGGCACTGGTGCTGGTGCCACAACACTGCAACCCCTCACAGACACTCTAGTTGGAACGCAGGAACGAGCCCTGCTGCAAATTATTGCTTCAAAAATTGTAATTACACGCCCCTGTTAGACAGGGGCAGAAAAATTGGGCCTTAGGCACTGGTGCTGGTGCCACAACACTGCAACCCCTCACAGACACTCTAGTTGGAACGCAGGAACGAGCCCTGCTGCAAAGTATTGCATCAAAAATTGTAATTACACGCCCCTGTTAGACAGGGGCAGAAAAATTGGGCCTTAGGCACTGGTGCTGGTGCCACAACACTGCAACAAGCTATCAGCGTGATGATTGAGGAGGAAGAGGATAATTACTCAGGGATAGTCACTCAGCATCAGCATAGGCAGTCTTTGAAGGGATCTGAGATTTCAAAAAAAATTATTCGGTTACATCAGCATCAGGTGCTTGGTAGCTGGTGGTGATCCAAGACTCATTCATTTTTATGAAGGTCAGCCGATCGACCGAGTCGGTGGACAGACGCACCCTGTGATCGGTTACCACGCCTCCAGCAGCACTGAATGTGCGTTCCGAAAGAACGCTGGATGCAGGACAGGCCAGTAGCTCAATTGCATACTGTGCAAGCTCTGGCCAGTGATCCATCCTCAAGACCCAGTAACCCAGAGGATTTTCGGTGGGAAAGGTGTCCAAGTCTGATCTTGCCCCTAGGTATTCCTGCACCATGTAAAACAGACGCTGGCGATGGTTGCTGGAACCGATCATACCTTGGGGCTGCGGACCAAAAAATTGTCTGAACGCATCGGTCAGACGGCCACCTTCTCCACCGCTCCTTCTTTGACTGACCGAAGCCTCAGCAACACGTTGTCCAGAAACAGGAGTTTGTAAACTCCCAGTCTCTGGGAACGCGTTGCACAGACCTTTCTGCAAGGCCTCCCGAAGATGTTTCATCCTCTGCTCCCTCTGCGATGGCAAGATAAGGTCCGCAACCTTACCCTTGTAACGTGGATCAAGGAGGGTTGCCAGCCAGTATTGGTCCTTCTCCTTGATACCACGAATACGAGGATCCTTACGCAGGCTTTGCAGGATCAGGGAGGCCATGCAGCGTAGGTTTGCTGAGGCATTCGGTCCGGAGTCCTCTGGGTCACTAAGAACGACATGGTCCGCAGCCACCTCCTCCCAGCCACGTACAAGTCCATGTGTTTCTTGGGACTGATCCCTTAAAGACTGCTGCTGATGCTGAGTGCCAGGCTCCACCTCCATACTGACACAATCTTCCTCCTCCTCCTCTTCCTCCTCGTCCTCTTCCTGTGTGATCGGCGGGCACGCAGGAACACTGTCTGGATAAAGGGGGCCTTGAGAGCTAAGGAAGTCCTCCTCTTCCTGCCTCTGTTCTGCCTCAAGTGCCCTGTCCATTATTCCACGCAGCGTGTGCTCCAACAGGTGGACAAGGGGGACAGTGTCACTGATGCATGCACTGTCACTGCTCACCATCCTCGTGGCCTCCTCGAATGGTGACAGGACAGTGCATGCATCCCTGATCATGGCCCACTGGCGTGGGGAAAAAAAACCAAGCTCCCCTGACCCTGTCCTGGTGCCATAGTCGCACAGGTACTCATTTATGGCCCTCTGCTGCGTGTGCAGCCGCTGCAGCATGGCCAACGTTGAGTTCCACCTGGTGGGCATGTCACAGATTAGGCGGTTCTTGGGCAGGTTAAACTCCTTTTGGAGGTCCGTCAGCCGAGCACTGGCATTATATGACCGGCGGAAATGCACACAGACTTTCCTGGCCTGCCTCAGGACATCCTGTAAGCCCGGGTACCTGCCCAAGAACCGCTGCACCACCAAGTTAAGGACGTGAGCCAAACAGGGCACATGGGTCATTTGTCCCTGTCGGAGGGCAGAGAGGAGGTTGGTGCCATTGTCGCAAACCACCATTCCTGCCTTAAGTTGGCGTGGCGTCAACCACCTCTGAACCTGCCCCTGCAGAGCTGACAGAACCTCTGCCCCAGTGTGGCTCCTGTCCCCCAAGCACACCAGCTCAAGCACCGCATGGCATCTTTTGGCCTGCGTACTTGCGTAGCCCCTTGAACGCCTACGGAGCACCGCTGGTTCCGAGGAAGAGGCCATGGAGGAAGAAGAAGAGGAGGGGGTGGAGGAGAGAGGTGTGTCACAATCAGCATTTTGGAGGCGTGGTGGCGGAACAACCTCCAACACTACTGCACCTTGTCCTGCATCCTTCCCAGCTGCCAGCAGAGTCACCCAATGCGCCGTGAAACTTAGGTAACGTCCCTGTCCATGCCTGCTGGACCATGAGTCAGCGGTAATATGCACCTTACCACTGACCGCCCTGTCCAGCGAGGCATGGACATTGCCTTCCACATGCCGGTAGAGAGCCGGAATCGCCTTCCGTGAGAAAAAGTGGCGTTTGGGTACCTGCCACTGAGGAACCGCACATTCCACAAACTCACGGAAGGGGGCAGAGTCTACCAACTGAAAAGGCAGCAGTTGAAGTGCTAGCAATTTTGCCAAGCTAGCATTCAACCGCTGGGCATGTGGATGGCTGGGAGCAAACTTCTTTCGGCGGTGCAGCAGCTGGGGCAGGGAAATTTGCCTGGTACAATCTGACGTCGGTGTACCAAAAGCAGATTGCCCACAAGTACTTGGCTGTGACACACCTAATTCTACACCTTCATTCCTCTCACTGCAGGTCTCAGAGAGGACTGAAGGTCTAGTGGGGTTGGAAATCTCAGCTGATGAGGAGCAAGGAGAGATCCTCTTTGTTCTTTGGTGTGGGTCTTTTAGATACGCTTGCCAACGAACTGCATGGCAGGTCAACATATGTCTGGTCAAGCATGTGGTACCCAAGCGGGAGATATTTTGGCCACGCGAGATACGCTTGAGACATATGTTGCAAATAGCAGCGGTGCTATCTGATGCACTCGTCTCAAAAAAGGCCCACACCAAAGAACTTTTTGAATAACGCGCAGAGACTGCAGCGCCCTGCACATGTGGAGCTTTGGGGTGTGATGCAGTCAATGTGCTGCCCTTAGGCTGGCCCCTGGAGGGCATCCTGCCTCGTTGGTGATGTGCTGCCGCCTCCTCCTCCTCCTCCTCCTCCTCCTCCTCCTCTCTCCTATCAGGCACCCACGTTGAGTCAGTGACCTCATCATCCCCTCCCGCCTCATCACTGGAGCAAACCTGGCAGTATGCTGCAGCAGGGGGAGCATGACTGCCAGATTGCTGTCCTTCTTGGGCACCCCCTCTGTCCGCGCTCATGTTACTGCCTTCATCGAGCTCAGTATCGTCATCAGAGCCTTCCAAACGCTGGGCATCCTCCTGGAGCATGTACCCAACACTGTGGTCAAACAGTTCGAGGGAATCCTCATGAGGACATGGTGGAGCTAGGGAAGGAGTCACTGATGACATTGAGCTGAGGGAAGAGGCCGCTGCTTTGCCAGACAAAGCACCCTGGGCATGGGTGAGAGAGGATGAGGAGGATGAGGACGGCTTGGTCATCCACTCGACCAAGTCTTCCGCATGTTGCGGCTCAACATGGCCAGCTGCCGAAAAAAAGGCCAAGCGTGTCCCATGGCCACGTGCTGATGAGGATGCACCGTCTCCACGACCAGCACTAGACACAGAGCCTGCTTGCCCTCTCTTATTGGCTTGTGACTGTCTGCCTCTCCTTCTTGGCCTTCCAGACATACTAATGGCCTGTAGCTGCACTAAGCTGGGATAGAACACCTGTAATTTTCTTCAAGTAGCTTTATATACTGTAACCAGACAAGCCTGCCTGTCAGTAGGAAGATAACAGGAACGGATCTAGCTGAACACTGTGAGCAGGACGCACTGTACTAAATGTAAATAGTCTAGCTGCCTGACCGTGGTACTAATAGGATCAAATAGAACACCTGTAATTTTCTTCAGGTAGCTTTATATACTGTAACCAGACAAGCCTGCCTGTCAGTAGGAAGATAACAGGAACGGATCTAGCTGTACACTGTGAGCAGGACGCACTGTACTAAATGTAAATAGTCTAGCTGCCTGACCGTGGTACTAATAGGATCAAATAGAACACCTGTAATTTTCTTCAGGTAGCTTTATATACTGTAACCAGACAAGCCTGCCTGTCAGTAGGAAGATAACAGGAACGGATCTAGCTGTACACTGTGAGCAGGACGCACTGTACTAAATGTAAATAGTCTAGCTGCCTGACCGTGGTACTAATAGGATCAAATAGAACACCTGTAATTTTCTTCAGGTAGCTTTATATACTGTAACCAGACAAGCCTGCCTGTCAGTAGGAAGATAACAGGAACGGATCTAGCTGAACACTGTGAGCAGGACGCACTGTACTAAATGTAAATAGTCTAGCTGCCTGACCGTGGTACTAATAGGATCAAATAGAACACCTGTAATTTTCTTCAGGTAGCTTTATATACTGTAACCAGACAAGCCTGCCGGTCAGTAGGAATTTAACAGGAACGGATCTAGCTGAACACTGTGAGCAGGACGCACTGCATTAAATGTAAATAGTCTAGATAGAAGATAACAGGAACAGATCTAGCTAAACTGAATACAGTGTATATATATATATGCAACACCTGGGATGCATATATATACACAATACACTGTAAGTGCAGCTAACTGACTGACTGTTCTGCCTAATCTATCTAACTCAAATCAAATGACACTGTCTCTCTCTCTCTCTATCTCTCAGCACACCGGAACACACACTACACAGGGCCGCCGTGCAGGCGGCCTTATATAGTGTGGGGTGTGTACTAAATCCCCTGAGCCATAATTGGCCAAAGCCACCCTGGCTTTGGCCAATTACAGCTCTCTCTACTGACAGCGCTGTGATTGGCCAAGCATGCGGGTCATAGTGCATGCTTGGCCAATCATCAGCCAGCAATGCACTGCGATGCCGCAGTGAATTATGGGCCGTGACGCGCCACACGAATTTAGCGCGAACGGCCCATAACGTTCGCAATTCGGCGAACGATCGAACAGCCGATGTTCGAGTCGAACATGGGTTCGACTCGAACACGAAGCTCATCCCTAATACACATGTATATACAGTAATATACGTGTGTGTGTGTGTATAACCCCAGAGAGCCCCCCCTTACACCAGGCTCCCCAGAGAGCCCCCCCTTACACCAGGGTCCCCAGAGAGCCCCCCCTTACACCAGGGTCCCCAGAGAGCCCCCCCCCCTTACACCAGGGTCCCCAGAGAGCCCCCCCTTACACCAGGGTCCCCAGAGAGCCCCCCCTTACATCAGAGTCCCCAGAGAGCCTCCCCCTTGCATCAGGGTCCCCAGAGAGCCCCCCCCCTTACATCAGGGTCCCCAGAGAGCCTCCTCCTTACATCAGAGTCCCCAGAGAGCCTCCCCCTTACATCAGGGTCCCCAGAGAGCCTCCCCTTACATCAGGGTCCCCAGAGAGCCTCCTCCTTATATCAGTGTCCCCAGAGAGCATCCCCCTTGCATCAGGGTACCCACAGAGCCCCCTATTACATCAGGGTTCCCAGAGAGCCCCCCTTACATTAGGGTCCCCAGAGAGCTTCCCCCTTAAAATCAGGGTCCCCAGAAAGCCCCCCCTTGCATCCGGGTCCCCAGAGAGCCCCCCCCCACTTACATCAGGGTCCCCAGTGAGCCTCCCCTCCCCTTGGGGACCCCTGCAGAGACTCGAGGCTATGGGCCCCAGATTCAGGGCTATAGCCCCAAAAGCCACCCCCTAGCAACGCCACTATTGGAGACCAAAAGAAGGAAGTGGATCTTCCAAAAAGAAACAATGGAAAAAAAATAATACTGCAAATAAAAAAAAATGATCAGCTACAGAACCCAACCGAGTTATTACATCCCAACTCCGAAACCCCCATCAGAGTGCTCCGGCCATATCGCCAGGATCGGATCAATTTGGAGCCTTGGATTGGATTGGAAAAAAGGCTGAGATACATCCCCGGGATGGAGAGAGCGGATCTCCGGGAGGGTCAGAGGACACATCTGCATCCAGAACAGCCCGAACCCGGGAGAAGGTTCTGCTCATTGTTATCACAGCTCAGGAAGGAGATCACAGAGCCGCCGTCAGCTACACTGCCATGAAATGGGTGAAGACATCGGAGGATTCCCATTCCGCCTGGAGGGAAAGTGAGAGATTTGTTCATATCATCTGTGAGGAAGGAGACGTGTGCAGACTTTGCCCGTCACTACAGAAGAAGACTTCTCTTCTCTGATGAGATTTACAGCTGGAGGGAAGAACGAGGCTAATAGACGATTATCTGAGATAAAATAGCACAATCTTGGAAGGAGTATATAGTATACAGTATATATATGTATATAAAAATATGTTTTTAAATTGCCATTTAAAGCACAACTCTGGAAGAGAGTTCTCAGTGGATGAAGGTGGAAT
Source organism: Aquarana catesbeiana (assembly GCF_042186555.1). Lineage (NCBI taxonomy): Eukaryota > Metazoa > Chordata > Amphibia > Anura > Ranidae > Aquarana > Aquarana catesbeiana. The sequence goes on from NC_133332.1 coordinate 4,403,588, forward strand.
CTTCTAGCTTTCGATTATGTCAAAGAATTAAAGGGCACTTCCACTTAACAGTAACTTCTTGGTTTTGTGTGGTTGCTGGCAAGTTGAATTACATGCTGGCTTCTCAAATCTCTATAGGACAGGGGGTCTTAAACTGGTGGCCCTCCAGCTGTAGCGAAACTACAAGTCCCATGAGGCATTACAAGGATGACAGTTACAAGCATGACTCCCACAGGCAGAGGCGTGATGGGACTTGTGGGAGGGGCAGAGACACAAACTACTGCAGGAAATCTCCCCATTGTGGGAGGGGCAGAGACACAAACTACTGCAGGGAAATCTCCCCATTGTGGGAGGGGCAGAGACACAAAATACTGCAGGAAATCTCCCCATTGTGGGAGGGGCAGAGACACAAAATACTGCAGGAAATCTCCCCATTGTGGGAGGGGCAGAGACACAAACTACTGCAGGAAATCTCACCATTGTGGGAGGGGCAGAGACACAAACTACTGCAGGAAATCTCACCATTGTGGGAGGGGCAGAGACACAAATTACTGCAGGAAATCCCCCATTGTAGCAGGGGCAGAGACACAAACTACTGGTGGGAAATCTCACCATTATGGGAGGGGCAGAGACACAAACTACTGATGGGAAATCTCACCATTGTGGAAGGGGCAGAGACACAAACTACTGTGAGGAAATCTCACCATTGTGGAAGGGGCAGAGACACAAACTACTGCGAGGAAATCTCACCATTGTGGGAGGGGCAGAGACACAAACTACTGCGAGGAAATCTCACCATTGTGGGAGGGGCAGAGACACAAACTACTGCAGGAAATCTCCCCATTGTGGGAGGGGCAGAGACATAAACTACTGCAGGAAATCTCCGCATTGTGGGAGGGGCAGAGACACAAACTACTGCAGGAAATCTCCCCATTGTGGGAGGGGCAGAGACATAAACTACTGCAGGAAATCTCCGCATTGTGGGAGGGGCAGAGACACAAACTACTGCAGGGAAGTCTCGCTATTTTGGGAGGGGCAGAAACACAAACTACTGCAGGAAATCCCCCCATTGTGGGAGGGGCAGAGACACAAACTACTGCAGGAAATCTCCCCATTGTGGGAGGGGCAGAGACACAAACTACTGCGGGAAATCTCCCCATTGTGGGAGGGGCAGAGACACAAACTACTGGGGGGAACATCACCCAGGGATTACATTTTGCTTTCCCAATAATCCAGAATTATTTCCTAGTCTGGTGATCCCGTATTTGCTTTAAGTAGCACAATCTGGCCACCGTCTAAACGGTTAAGGCAGTGTTGTTATTCGGTCAGGGGACGATGAAAGCGATCCACGCTTTATTAAGAGCAGATTGATTGCTATTACAAAATTGAGTAGTATAAATATTAGCTCTCCTGCGGTTCCTATTTTTCCCTAATCTGCCAGAATTGCAGGAATTTTGGCCCCGGCTACACAAGCCGTTTGTTTTCTTTTACTTCTCCTGTCCAAATTATGACATTAACTGTTATGATTTTTCCATTCATTGCGTCGGCTTGGTTGTTCCTACCAGCGCGGTGGGAACCCGATCGTAGGACCTTTGCGAGTCATTTGCGTCCTCGCCGTTCTCATACGGATAGATGACTTCTAATGGACGTTCCAAAACAATCGGCAAAACTCAGCTGTGAAGGGCGGCAATATTTCAGGCAGGATTAAATCATTTGCTAATCAGGCATCAGTTCCACGACTTTCGGCGCCGAGGGGCGGAACGTCTTTTTTTTTTTTTTTCCCTGCGGTTGTGTTACGGAGAGAAACGCTTTTCATGACACGGAGTTTATTCCCAGAATCTGTAGCAATATCTGGACGCGAGATCGGCTTTTTATTCCCAGGGCGGTCGTTGGGAAAATTTGTTGGCACATAAAATATTAGCCCGGCAATTCATCACCGAGATGTCACAACAAATTATCAGGCGCTTCCGCCCCGCAGACGACACTCGCGCGTCTTGTGTTGGATTGTATTTGTGAGAGGAGAGAACACAAATATCTCCATCTCTTCGAATTGTCCGACAACCTACACATGCCCGTTCAGAGATATCACTGCGAAAACACAAACCTGATATGTAGGACTGCCATGGACCAGTGCCGGGGTAAGGCCAATCCGGTGCACAGGGCAAAGCTGCCCAAAAATGCCTCTCTCCTCCAGGATTGGTGTCAACGGAGGCGGTAATAACCCCCTGAATTGGTGTCAGTGACCACAATAATAACCACCAACCTGTGTCAATTATCACAATAATAGCCCCTCAGCAATGGTGGCAGTGACTATGATAAAAATCCCCCAACATTGATGTCAGTGGTCACAATAATAACCCCCAACATTGGTGTCAGTGACCACAATAATAACCCCCAACATTGGTGTCAGTGGTCACAATAATAACCCCCAACATTGATGTCAGTGGTCACAACGATAACCCCCAACATTGGTGTCAGTGGTCACAATGATAACCCCCAACATTGATGTCAGTGGTCACAATAATAACCCCCAACATTGATGTCAGTGGTCACAACGATAACCCCCAACATTGGTGTCAGTGGTCACAATGATAACCCCCAACATTGCTGTCAGTGGTCACAATGATAACCCCCAACATTGATGTCAGTGGTCACAATGATAACCCCCAACATTGCTGTCAGTGGTCACAAAAATAACCCCCAACATTGGTGTCAGTGGCCACAATAATAGCCCCCAACATTGGTGTCAGTGGTCACAATAATAACCCCCAACATTGGTGTCAGTGGTCACAACGATAACCCCCAACATTGCTATCAGTGGTCACAATAATAACCCCCAACATTGGTGTCAGTGGCCACAATAATAACCCCCAAAATTGGTGTCAGTGGTCACAATAATAACCCCCAACATTGGTGTCAGTGGCCACAATAATAACCCCCAAAATTGGTGTCAGTGGTCACAATAATAACCCCCAACATTGGTGTCAGTGGTCACAATAATAACCCCCAACATTGGTGTCAGTGGTCACAACGATAACCCCCAACATTGCTATCAGTGGTCACAATAATAACCCCCAACATTGGTGTCAGTCAGGGCCGTCTTTAGCGCAGGGCAAACGGGGCACTTGCCCTGGGCCCAATCTTTGTTGGGGGGCCCGCGCTAGCCGTGAATTGGGGCCCCGATGACAGCTTTGCAGAGTGCGCAGAGGACACGGGAGGATGTATTCCGTGCTAACCAGCTGAGAGGGGGTGGGGCCGGGAGCTCCACTGACGCTCTGACCCCGCCTACGTGACGGCTTGTAGTGAGAGCCAGTGATCGGAGTGGGAGTGTCATTGGAGCTCCCGGCCCCGCCTCCTCTATACTGGCTGGTGAATACAGAGGTCCGGGGGCGGGGCCGAGAGCTCCAATGACACTCCCACTCCAATCACTGGCTCTCACTACAGACGCTCTATTCCGAGTACACAGGCTGCACGTGGGCGGGGTCAGAGCGTCAGTGGAGCTCCCAGCCCCGCCCCTCTCAGCTGACTAGCGCGGGAATACATCCTCCTGTATCCTCTGTGCGCTCTGCAAAGCTGTCATCGGGGCCCCAATTCATAGGTGATGCAGCCCCCAACACAAAGCATCAGTGGAACTGTTGTAGTGAGAGCAGAGAGTGGAAGCCCCGCCCACACACCTGAATGTATGTAGTGAGTTTGGCTGGCCAGGTATGTCCTTACAACCATAGAATGCCTGACTGCTGAAACCCTGAGCTGTGTTATTCAACTGTAAAGCTGTGCATTGCTGAAAGTTCTTTGACCATCTCCTGTATAATGTCTGCAGTCTCTGATTGTCTCCTGCAGTATGTCAGCAGTCTCTGGTAATCTCGTGCAGTATGTCCGCAGTCTCTGGTAATCTCCTGCAGTATGTCCGCAGTCTCTGATTGTCTCCTGCAGTATGTCCACAGTCTCTGATTGTCTCCTGCAGTATGTCCGCAGTCTCTGGTAATCTCCTGCAGTATGTCCGCAGTCTCTGATTGTCTCCTGCAGTATGTCCACAGTCTCTGATTGTCTCCTGCAGTATGTCTGCACTCTCTGACACTCTCCTGTAATATGTGTATTAATGTGCCTTTACTTGCTCAATTATTTGGGATTGCTCCACTGCTCAGTGAGAGGTAATGATGTGCATTAACCTCTAGCAACCAATCAGCGAACAGTAGTGATCTGCTTTAATCTCTAGCAACCAATCAGTAAGTGATAATGATGTACTGTAACCCCTAGCAACCAAGTGAGGGCTAATAATGTACATCAACCTCTAGCAACCAATCGGCAAGCAGAAATTATGTGTTGTAACCTCTAGAAACCAGCCAGTGAGCAGTAAGGATAGGCTGTAACCTCTGGCAAACAATTGCAATTGCTGCGTGATCTGCTGCAGTAAACTGATTTTGAGTCTACCTGCTATTTTTTGTATGTCTCAGAATGGAGGGGGGGGGCCCCAAGAAAATGTTTGCCCAGGGCCCAATCAAAATTAAAGACGGCCCTGGTGTCAGTGGCCACAATAATAACCCCCAACATTGCTGTCAGTGGCCACAATAATAGCCCCCAACATTGGTGTCAGTGGTAACAATAATAACCCCCAACATTGATGTCAGTGGTCACAATGATAACCCCAGCATTGGTGTCAGTGGTCACAATAATAACCCCCAACATTGGTGTCAGTGGTCACAATAATAACCTCCAACATTGAAGTCAGTGGTCACAAAAACCTCCAACATTGAGGTCATTGGCCACATTAATAAACCCTAGCATTAGTTTCAGTAGCCAAAATAATAACCCCCAACATTGCTGTCAGTGGCCACAATAATAGCCCCCAACATTGGTGTCAGTGGTCACAAAAACCTCCAACATTGAGGTCATTGGCCACATTAATAAACCCTAGCATTAGTTTTAGTGGCCAAAATAATAACCCCCAACATTGGTGTCAGTGGTCACAATAATAACCCCCAACATTGCTGTCAGTGACCACAATGATAACCCCCAACATTGAGGTCAGTGGTCACAATAATAACCCCCAACATTGGTGTCAGTGACCACAATAATAACCCCCAACATTGATGTCAGTGGTCACAATGATACCCCCCAACATTGATGTCAGTGGTCACAACGATAACCCCCAACATTGGTGTCAGTGGTCACAACGATAACCCCCAACATTGATGTCAGTGGTCACAATGATAACCCCCAACATTGCTGTCAGTGGTCACAAAAATAACCCCCAACATTGGTGTCAGTGGCCACAATAATAACCCCCAACATTGATGTCAGTGGTCACAACAATAACCCCCAACATTGCTGTCAGTGGTCACAATAATAACCCCCAACATTGGTGTCAGTGGCCACAATAATAACCCCCAACATTGGTGTCAGTGGCCACAATAATAACCCCCAACATTGCTGTCAGTGGTCACAATAATAACCCCCAACATTGGTGTCAGTGGCCACAATAATAGCCCCCAACATTGGTGTCAGTGGTCACAATAATAACCCCCAACATTGGTGTCAATGGTCACAATGATAACCCCCAACATTGCTATCAGTGGTCACAATAATAACCCCAACATTGGTGTCAGTGGCCACAATAATAACCCCCAAAATTGGTGTCAGTGGTCACAATGATAACCCCCAACATTGCTGTCAGTGGCCACAATAATAGCCCCCAACATTGGTGTCAGTGGTAACAATAATAACCCCCAACATTGATGTCAGTGGTCACAATGATAACCCCCAACATTGATGTCAGTGGTCACAACAATAACCCCCAACATTGATGTCAGTGGTCACAATGATAACCCCAGCATTGGTGTCAGTGGTCACAATAATAACCCCCAACATGGTGTCAGTGGTCACAATAATAACCTCCAACATTGAAGTCAGTGGTCACAAAAACCTCCAACATTGAGGTCATTGGCCACATTAATAAACCCTAGCATTAGTTTCAGTAGCCAAAATAATAACCCCCAACATTGGTGTCAGTGGCCACAATAATAACCCCCAACATTGCTGTCAGTGGCCACAATAATAGCCCCCAACATTGGTGTCAGTGGTCACAAAAACCTGCAACATTGAGGTCATTGGCCACATTAATAAACCCTAGCATTAGTTTTAGTGGCCAAAATAATAACCCCCAACATTGGTGTCAGTGGCTGCAATAATCAGGGCCGTCTTTAACACAGGGCAAAAGGCCGAACTGCCTGTAAATAATTGATAAATGGATTCGGGGGGGGGGGGGCAAGAAATTGTTTGCCCAGGGTTCAATCAATATTAAAGATGGCCCTGGCAATAATAACCCCCAACATTGGTGTCAGTGGTCACAATGATAACCCCCCAACATTGGTGTCAGTGGTCACAATGATAACTCCCAACATTAGTGTCAGTGGCCACATTAATAACCCCCGGCAATAGTGTCAGTGGTCAAAATAATAATCCCCAGCATTGATGTCAGTGGCCGCAATAATAACACACAACATTGGTGTCAGTGGTCACAATGATTGCCCCCAACATTGGTGTCAGTGGTCACCATGATTGCCCCCAACATTGGTGTCAGTGATCACAATAATAATCCCCCAACATTTGTGTCAGTGGTCACATTACTAACCCCCAGCATTAGTGTCAGTCGGCAAAATAATAACCTCCCGGCATTGATGCCAGTGGCCGCAATAATAACACCTAACATTAGTATCAGTGGTCACTATAATAAGCCCCAACATTGGTGTCAGTGGCCAAAATAATGAACCCCGGCATTGATGCCAGTGGCCGCAATAATAACACCTAACATTAGTGTCAGTGGTCACTATAATAAGCCCCAACGTTGGTGTCAGTGGTCACAATGATAACATGCAATGTTGGTGTCAGTGGTCACAATGATAACCACCTAAATTAGTACCTTGGACCACCAAAAAAACACCAGCCTGTGCCAAGTGTCACAATCATAGCCCTCAGCAATTGTGCCAGTGGCTGCGGTAATAACCCCCAGCATTGGTGCCAGTGAACTCAATAATAACCCCCATATTGGTGGTCAGTGACAGTGCTATTTAAATCCCCCTTCATTGGTAGTCAGGGGCAATGCTGCTAACTCCCTTTAGCTGGTGTATTTAAAATTCCCTTCTTTGCCCATTGGTGACCAGTGGCAGTGTTAATTGCCCCTTATCCCCAGCATTTGTTGTCAGTGGCAATAACCCCCAGCATTGGTGTTAGTGGACCCCAAATTGCTCTCAGTGATATCATTAACCTTCCCTAGCACTGGCACGGTGGCAGAAGTGATAACCCCTAGTATTGGTGTCAGTGACCACATTAATAACCCCCATATTTGTGGTCAGTGGCAGTGCTGTTAATGTCCCTTAACTCTTTGATAGCATCAAAGGACATCACATCATAAAGAGCCATAAAATACAGTATAGAACAATGTGATCTTTGATTAGACCCAAAAGAGGACCCCTTCTAAGTAAGACCCCACAGGTATGAACCCACTAGGTAGAATCTGACAGGTAAGAACCTACAAGGTAAGCCTGAGATTGTCAGCAACACCGGTCATGCAAGTGGTGAACCTCTCCACTAGCATGACCTCACCAGGTGAGAACCCAAAGGTAATCCCCCACCAGGTAATACCTCACCAGGTAAGTCACCAAACTTGAGATTGTAAACAACACTGGTCATATAAGTTGTGAACCCCTCCTATGTACTGTATACCCAGAATCAGTAGCAATATCTGGACATGAGCCCTGCATTTTATTTCCCACCCCAACAACTAAGACTCTACAGGTAAGACCCCACCATGTTAGACCTCACCAGTTAAGACCCTACAGGTAAGACCTCACCGGGTAAGGCCCCACCAAGTAAGACCCTACAGGTAAGACTCCACTAGGTAAGACCCCACCAAGTAAGACCCCGAAGGTAAGACCTCACAGGTAAACCCAATCAGGTAAGTCCCGACAAGACTCCAAAGGTAAGACCCCACAAGGTAAGATCTCACATGGTAAGTTCTCAAACTTGACATTGTAAGCAACACTGGTCATGTAAGTTGTGAACCTCTCCTATGTGTTCCCAGAATTAGTAGCAATATCTGGACATGAGACCTGTATTTTATTTCCCAACCTAACAGGTAAAACTCCACAGGTAAGACCTCACCAGGTAAGATCCACACCAGGTAAGACCTTATCAAATAAGACACAACAAGTAAGACCTAACTAGGTAAGACCCCACCAACTAAGAGCCCGAAGGTAAGACCTCACAGGTTAAACCCCACCGGGTAAAACCTGACAAAACTCCAAAGGTAAGACCCCACCAGGTAAGTCCTCAAACTTAAGATTGTAAGAAACACTGGTCATGTAAGTTGTGAACTTCTCCTATGTGTTCCCAGAATTAGTAGCAATATCTGGACTTCAGACCCTTTTTTTCTCAACCCAACAGGTAAGACTCCACAGGTAAGACCTCACCAGATAAGACACCACAGGTAATAACTAACCAGGTAAGACTCCACAGGTAAGAACTCACCAGATAAGACACCACTGGTAAGAACTAACCAGGTAAGACCACAAAGGTAAGACCCGCACCAGGTAAGACCTTACCAGATAAGATACCAAAAGTAAGACCTAACCAGGTAAGACCCCACTAAGTAAGACCTCACAGGTAAGACTCCACCAGGTAAGACCCCACCAACTAAGAGCCCGAAGGTAAGACTTCACAGGTTAAACCCCATCAGGGAAGACCCGACAAGACTCCAAAGGTAAGACCCCACCAGGTAAGAACCCACAGTTAATTCCCCATCAAGTAAGACCTCACCAGGTAGGATCTCACATGGTAAGCCCTCAAACTTGACATTGTAAGCAACACTGGCCATGTAAGTTGTGAATCTCTCCTATGTGTTCCCAGAATCAGTAGCTATATCTGGACATCAGACCTGTATTTTATTTCTCAACCCAAAAGTTAAGACTCCACAGGTAAGACCTCACCAGATAAGACACCACAGGTAAGACCTACATCTCACCAGGTAAGACCTCACCAGGGAAGATCTCACCAGGTAAGACACCACAGGTAAGATCTAACCAGGTAAGACCACATAGGTAAGACCCACACCAGGTAAAACCTCACCAGATAGGACACCACAGGTAAGACCTAACCAGGTAAGACATCACCAAGTAAGACTTCACTAAGTAAGACCCCAAAGGTAAGACCTCACAGGTTAAATCCACCAGGTAAGACCCAACAAAACTCCACAGATAAGACCCCATGAGGTAAGAACCCACAGGTAAGACGTCATAAGGAAAGATCTCACCAGGTACAGTAAGACCTCACCAGGGAAGATCTCACCAGGTAAGACCTCACCAGGGAAGATCTCACCAGGGAAGATCTCACCAGGTAAGACCTCACCAGGGAAGATCTCACCAGGTAAGACCTCACCAAGGAAGATCTCACCAGGTAAGTCCCCAAGCCTGAGATTGTTACCAACACTGTTCATGTTCAAGTGGTGAACATCTTCTACGTATTCCCAGAATCAGTAGCAATATCTGGACACGCGATCTGTGTTTCATTCCCTGAGCGATCGTTTGGATTATTTGTTGGCTCAGACGTGCAAGATATCAGCCCAGCAATATATCACTGAAATGTCACAACAAATTCCGCCCAGCAGACGACTCTCTCGAGTCTCGTGTTGGTTTGTGTTTCTGAGAACACAAATGTCGTCATCTCTTGGAATTGTCCAACAACATATACAGTCTGTTTATAGATGAGGGAATCTTAGAATCAGGAATCTCTTCATTCTCCGGGAAACACACGTGAAGATCTGTCCAACCTGCTGACCATCATACAATTCATGGATTGGGATTTTATGGACTCCTCAATGGTGTGACTCTCTGAAGATCCATCACCATGGAAATATTCAGACAAACCAAAAATTGATGAATCGGTGATTCTCCTGGTAATGATCCCTATTGAGATGATTGGCAACACTTCTCCGCAACATGGAGAACCCCTTCCCGCCAGCGGTGGGCCTTATTATAGAGTTGTCTGTGTTGTGATGAGAGTGCGCTCATTTACACCCCCCCTCCCCCCGCACTCTAACCACACTGTCCCCAACAACTCCCGAAAATATAAAGCTGCAATCGGATTTGCACCAGCTACTGATCACACCACTCCCCTGACAATGCCTTTATCTTCTTTTCTATCCAGAAGGACGGCACCATCTTTGTTCAGGCATCATCCAGGGTCACCATCTACTTCCTGGACTGAGATGGCAGCTGAGAGATGACACAATCATGTAAATCCTGGTGTCTGTGCAGGTCTAGAGTGTGTTCACAAATGTCAGACACAGATCAGCCCCTGCTACAGCCTCTCACCTTGTGACTTGCAACAAAATTACAACGTACAGTCTGATCACTGGGGGAGGGGAGACTGAGGAAATGACTCCTCCTCCTTCTACAAAGTTACAATGTACAGTCTGATCACTGGGGGAGGGGAGACTGAGGAAATGACTCCTCCTCCTTCTACAAAGTTACAATGTACAGTCTGATCACTGAGGGAGGAGACTGAGGAAATGACTCCTCCTCCTTCTACAAAGTTACAATGTACAGTCTGATCACTGGGGGAGGGGAGACTGAGGAAATGACTCCTCCTCCTTCTACAAGGTTACAATGCACAGTCTGATCACTGGGGGAGGGGAGACTGAGGAAATGACTCCTCCTCCCTCTACAAAGCTACAATGTACAGTCTGCTCACTGGGGGAGGGTAGACTGAGGAAATTACTCCTCCTCCCTCTACAAAGTTACAATGTAATGTCTGATCACTGGGGGAGGGGAGACTGAGGAAATGACTCCTCCTCCCTCTACAAAGCTACAATGTACAGTCTGCTCACTGGGGGAGGGTAGACTGAGGAAATGACTCCTCCACCTTCTACAAAGTTACAATGTACAGTCTGATCACTGGGGGAGGGGAGACTGAGGAAATGACTCCTCCTCCCTCTACAAAGCTACAATGTACAGTCTGCTCACTGGGGGAGGGGAGACTGAGGAAATGACTCCTCCTCCTTCTACAAAGTTACAAAGTTACAATGTACAGTCTGATCACTGGGGGAGGAGACTGAGGAAATGACTACCCCACCTTCTACAAAGTTACAATGTACAGTCTGATCACTGGGGGAGGGGAGACTGAGGAAATGACTCCTCCTCCTTCTACAAAGTTACAATGTACAGTCTGATCACCGGGGGAGGGGAGACTGAGGAAATGACTACTCCACCTTCTACAAAGTTACAATGTACAGTCTGATCACTGGGGGAGACTGAGGAAATGACTACTCCACCTTCTACAAAGTTACATTGTACAGTCTGATCACTGGGGGAGGGGAGACTGAGGAAATGACTCCTCCTCCTTCTACAAAGTTACAATGTACAGTCTGATCACTGGGGGAGGAGAGACTGAGGTAATACTTCCTTCTGCCTGCAGCAGACTGATGACATCACGGACTGGAGGTCAAGCTTCTGCATATTGTGACATGTCGGTAATGTATTTTTGCAGACTTGGAAGGTTACTGACGGGTCCCATTTAAAGGTCAATCCCTGTTATTCCTGGGGAGCCAAGTGCCGGTGTTCTATCGTATAGTGCCCGCGCATGTGCAGTATGGAATTGCACTCCAGCTGATTTGCCGATCAGCTGTCCTGACGTAACCAGGGCGCATGCGCACATCGTAGGAGGTATCTCTTGATGGGAGATACCATTTCATGGGCACAATTGAAACCTATACAAACAGCGGGGGAGACCATAGTTGTCAGATTGTGCCTCGCTGCTGCTGTAGGGCGGCTTTACGGTGTGCTGATGGTCCGGTTTTGTCTGTGTTGCGGGGCGGGGTTGGTGTGTTGCGGGGCGGGTTTGGTGTGTTGCGGGGCGGGGTTAGTGTGTTCTGGGGCGGGTTTGGTGTGTTGCAGGGTGGGGTTGGTGTGTTGCAGGGCGGGGTTGGTGTGTTGCGGGGCGAGTTTGGTGTGTTGCGGAACGGGGTTGGTGTGTTGCGGGGTGGGGTTGG